>NC_090319.1:268645894-268945894 GCF_040869045.1 Eurosta solidaginis | reverse complement strand
ATCGAAAAAAAATTTGATTGAGCCATGTCTGTCCGTCCGTCCGTTAACACGATAGCTTGAGTAAATTTTGAGGTATCTTGATGAAATTTGGTATGTGGGTTCCTGATTACTCATCTCAGATCGCTATTTAAAAAGAACGATATCGGACTATAACCACGCCCACTTATTCGATATCGAAAATTTCGAAAAACCGAAAAATTGCGATAATTCATTACAAAAGAGAGATAAAGCGACGAAACTTGGTAGATGAGTTGAATTTATGACGCAGAATAGAAAATTAGTAAAATTTTGGACAATGGACTTGGCACCGCCCACTTTTAAAAGAAGGTAATTTAAAACTTTTGCAAGCTGTAATTTGGCAGACGTTGAAGATATCATGATGAAATTTGGCAGGCACGTTACTCCTATTACTATATTTACGCTTAATAAAAATTAGAAAAATCGGGGAAGGACCACGCCCACTTTTAAAAAATTTTTTTTTTAAAGTAAAATTTTAACATAAAATTTAATATCTTTACAGTATATAAGTAAATTATGTCAACATTCAACTCCAGTAATGATATGGTGCGACAAAATACAAAAAAAAAAAAATTTCAAAATGGGCGTGGCTCCGCCCTCTTTCATTTAATTTGTCTAATGCCATAAGTCGAACAAAAATTTACCAATCCTTTTGAAATTTGGTAGGGGCATAGATCTTATGACGTTAACTGTTTTCGGTGAAAATGGGCGAAATCGGTTGAAGCCGCGCCCAGTTTTTATACACAGTCGTCCGTCTGTCCATCCGCATGGCCATTAACACGATAACTACAGCAAAAATCGACATATCTTTACCGAACTTAGTTCACGTACTTATCTGAACTCACTTTATCTTGGTATAAAAAATTAACGAAATCCGACTATGACGACGCCCACTTTTTCGATATCGAAAATTACGAAAAATGAAAAAACTGCCATAATTCTATACCAAAAGGGATGAATCATGGTAATTGGATTGGTTTATTGACGCGAAATATAACTTTGGAAAAAACTTTGTAAAATGGTTGTGACACCTACCATATTAAGTAGAAGAAAATGAAAAAGTTCTGCAGGGCGAAATAAAAAACCCTTGAAATCTTTGCAAGTATTACATATATAAATAAATTAGCGGTATCCAACAGATGATGTTCTGGGTCACCCTGGACCACATTTTGGTCGATATCTGGAAAACGCCTTCACATATACAACTACCACCACTCCCTTTTAAAACTCTCATTAATACCTTTAATTTGATACCAATATCTTACAAACACATTCTAGAGTCACCCCTGGTCAACCTTTATGGCGATATCTCGAAAAGGCGTCCACCTATAGAACTAAGCCCCAAGCCCTTTTAAAAATTCTCATTAACACCTTTCATTTGATACCCATATCGTACAAGCAAAGTCTAGAGTCACCCCTGGTCACCTTTATTGCGATACCTCGAAAAAGCGTCCACCTATAGAACTCACTCCCTTTTAAAATACTCATTAGCACCTTACGTTTGTTACCCATATTGTACAAACGTATTCTAGAGTCACCCCTAGTCCACCTTTATGGCGATATCTCGAAAAGGCGACCACCTATTCAACTACTACCACTCCCTTTTAAAATCCTCATTAATACCTTTAATTTGATACCCATATCGTACAAACACATTCTAGAGTCACCCCTGGTCCACTTTTATGGCGATATTTCGAAACGGCGGACACCTATAGAACTAAGGCTCACTCCCTTTTAAAATACTCATTAACGCCTTTCGTTTGATACCCATATTGTACAAACGTATTCTAGAGTCACCCCTGGTCCACCTTTATGGCGATATCTCGAAAAAACCCTTGAAATCTTTGCAGGTATTACATATATAAATAAATTAGCGGTATCCAACAGATGATGTTCTGGGTCACCCTGGACCACATTTTGGTCGATATCTGGAAAACGCCTTCACATATACAACTACCACCACTCCCTTTTAAAACCCTCATTAATACCTTTAATTTGATACCCATATCGTACAAACAAATTCTAGGGTCACTCCTGGTCCACCATTTTAGCGATATCTCGAAACGGCGGCCACCTATGGAACTAAGGCTCACTCCCTTTTAAAATACTCATTAACGCCTTTCGTTTGATACCCATATTGTACAAACGTATTCTAGAGTCACCCCTGGTCCACCTTTATGGCGATATCTCGAAATGGCGACCACCTATACAACTACCACCACTCCCTTTTAAAACCCTCATTAATATCTTTAATTTGATACCCATATCGTACAAACAAATTCTAGGGTCACCCCTGGTCCACCTTTATGGAGATATATCGAAACGGCGTTCACCTATGGAACTAAGGATTACTTCCTTTTAAAATACTCTTTAACACCTTTCATTTGATACCCATATCGTACAAACAAATTCTAGAGTCAACGCTGATCCACCTTTGTGGCGATATCCCTAAATGGCGTCCAGCTATAGAACTATGGCCCACTCCCTCATTAAATACTCTTTAATGCCTTTCATTTGATACACATGTCATACAAACACATTCCAGGGTTTCCCTCGGTTCATTTTCCTACATGGTTATTTTTCCTTATGTTATCACCATAGCTCTCAACTGAGTATGTAATGTTCGGTTACACCCGAACTTAACCTTCCTTATTCGTTTTCCTTTTTCTGTGTCGGTACTATTTTGTATTATATTTCGAAAACCTTCAAGCAGCTCCTCAACAAATTCGAACGACAGTATTGAACAAATAATATTAATTCCGCACTGCACTTTACTGTCATAATAAGAAATCTTTATTTCTCACAGGGTGCAAGAGATTTGTGAACCGCTAATCTATGTGTTACTATAAATAGTGATTTTAGGCAAGGGGTGCCGCATATATGTATAAAAAACACCACTCAAGGGGGCAGTGCAATACGCCAACGCTTTGTTTTTGTTTGAGGTAGCTATTTTTGCACCTGTAGGATAGTAAATATGAAAACCAAACTCTTGGGTAGACACAAATGAACGCCGTGCATGTTTGTTGTTATTACTACTTAGACCTTCTATTTTTATCGCTCTTGTTGTGATAGCTTTGGTAACATATACAATAGACTGGGTCGAAAAAAAAGTTGCTAATGTCCGCCCCCAAATTTGAAGATTATGTTGAGAGGGTTTCGGAAACATTTTTTTAAATTTTTTTTGATCTTTCGAAATACAGCCGAAACGGTTTTTTTGTTGTAACTTGGTTATTTGACGTACGATTTTTAAAATTGATATGTCATTATTTTGGCCTTGAGAAGCTCACCATTTCCGTTTAATGTCCTTTTAAGCTATGAAGTCGTTTTCACATGATTAGGTCAGCTAAGGAAATTTTGCCACCCCCTAATGCATGTTTTTCCCATACCAAACGAAAGTACTTAAAAATTCAAGAAAATGTTGTTTAGAAACCATATTACTAAAATAATAAACAAAGAAGTTATAGCATTTTCAATATTTATTGCAACTGTTATTTTACCTGATTCTTATTATACTTAGACCTGAAACTTATGATATTTTTGGAGGAAAAATTTGACGGTTTGCATTGAAAAGTTAATAAAGATATGTCAAATATCTTGAATAGTGGAAGTCAAAGTAAATAACTGAGTCAAACCTGTTGTTTCGTATTTATAATAATAACACTATGCGACAAATTTAACTTTTTTTTTTTTGACTTCTGAATACAGTCAGACTCTGACTTCTGACTTTCACCTCGTATAACAGCTGTTATACTAAATTTCTTGAAAAAAGAATCCAGCCCTTCTAATAAGGGAAAAAAGCGGACCACGCCCACATTTTTACTTTTTCAATTTGCTGAACGCGTTAATAAAAATAAAATAAAATTTCGAAATGTAGAATTTCGAACTTCGTAAGCCGATATCTATTTTTTGGAGGCTAAGTTCGAAAAACGGAGATAGGACTTTGTTTACTTAAGTCTCAATCTCTACGAAAAAGTGGGTTTTGTCCAATACCCAGAAAAAAGTTGATTTTGTCGTATAGTGTAATTATTATAAATACGAAACAACAGGTTTGACTTACTTATTTACTTTGGCTTCCCCTATTCATGATATTTGGCATATTTTTATTAACTTTTCAATGCAAACCGTGCAATTTTTTCTCCAAAAATATCATAAGTTTCAGGTCTAAATATAATAAGAATCAGGTAAAATAACAGTTGCAATAAATATTGAAAATACTATATCTTCTTTGTTTATTATTTTAGTAATATGGTTTCAAAGCAACATTTTCTTGAATTTTTAAGTACTTTCGTTTGGTTAAGAAAAGTATACCAATGGGGAGGAGGGGGATAAAATTTTGTTAGCTGACCTAATCATGTGAAAACTACGTCATTGCTTAAAAGGACATTAAACGGAAATGTGAAGCTTCTCAGCCCAAAATAATGACATATCAATTTTAAAAATCGGCGTCAAATAACCAAGTTACAACGAAAAAAGCGTTTCGGATGTATTTCGAAGGATCAAAAAAAGTAAAAAAAAATTTTCCGAAACCCTCTCAACATAATCTTCAAATTTAGGGGCGGACATTAGCAACTTTTTTTTTTTTGTATGGGGGCCAACCCAGTCTAATATACAACAACTTTACCGGTTGTCATCATCGTGCTAGCGCCGCATGAAATCAATTCTTAACAAAGGTACGCGAGTTGAGTGCGTCTTGCTGATTACCTACAACAACTCAAATTCGAATATAGCAAAGCCATCAACATTTATGCCGGTACATGTTACAGTGGCTGCCAGTGTTGCCAGAACTTTTTCAGAAAAGAAGCTAAATTGACAAAAAAAAAGCTAAAAAAACTAAAAATTTAAGGCAACTTTTCAAGCATTTTATTAACTTTTCTTAATTTTATACATATAGCAAAAAATATAAATTAATTTTTACTCCAAATATAATATACAGATGCAATATGTGTTTTATACAAATTTTTTAAAGTCAGTCATTTGACCACTCCTCTACTACTACTACAACTATTTCACTGCTTGCAACAGGATATCCATATAAAAGGTAGTATGTGTGAGATAAAAATATACATAAAGTCTTAGAATATTTCGATATCATCATATGATGAATTGGAATAAATATTTGATGTGTTAATTAGTTCAACCAGGTCATTTGTTATAATAAAATCATGGCAACACTTATTTTCTTTCCTTAGTCCGCACCTTACATATAAAATTGAATTTAACATTTTTAAATGTAACCTGTTACGCCGCTTCGTTTTAACATTGTTCGTGGTGCTTAAAATTCGCCCAACTTCTGCATTACTGAGTGGCAAAACCAAAAAATTTAAAACAAAAGTGGAAAGACTGGCAAAGGGATTTTCCGCAAGAGCGTTTTTATACCCTCGAAACTCTGCCCAACCTACGTTGTCCCATTCATGGAGATACAATTTCTATACTCAGCTGAGCAGAGCTCACAGAGTATATTAATATTGTTCGCATAACGGTACCCTGTAACGGCATAAACTAATCGAGATAGATATAGACTTCTATATATCAAAATGATCTGGGCGAAAAAAGATATATTACATTTTTTTAGAATTGAAGTAGGAATAATGAAGACAAACAAAAAAACCGCTGTGATGGCTGAATGGTTATAGCAGCGGCGCCTAAACGTTGCCGATGAAGGAATTTAGCAGTTCCCGAAATGGATCTATACAACGAGCTTTGGCAGTTGTCTACATTTTTTCTTTCTTCTATTCTAATTTAAAATTTTTTCAATTAAGAAAAAATATATTATAACAATAATAATGATAAAATAATTATTGTTAGGCCTTGAGCTCGATATTAACTCGCGATATTAAAAATTTTTTTTTATATTTTTCAGTATATAAGTAAATTATGTCAAAATTCAACTCCAGTAATGATATGTTGTAACAAAATACAAAAATAAAAGAAAATTTCAAAATGGGCGTGGATCCGCCCATTTTCATTTTGTTTGTCTATAATAATTTTAATGCCATAAGTAGAAGAAAAATTTACCAATCCTTGTGAAATTTGGTAAGGGCTTAATTTGTCTCCAAAGCTCTCAGCTGAGTATGTAATGTTATACCAGAACTTAACCTTCCTTACTTGTTTCCATTACATTTCAATGTTATTTATTTCTTCATTTGAATATCTACATTTTTCTTGTGTGAAGCTATCGAAAATAAGTGGTTTGTTGTACTCAGTGCATTTTCAATGGAGAAAAAATTTATATATTTTAAAGTTTCTATATAACTAGGCAGACGTAGACGTAGTTTCTCTGTTATGTTTATAATGAAACTATGGCAGTTTTCTCGTATAATGTTTTGCGAATGTGTATCATTAAATTTCGTTTTTGAAAAGTCCTCATAGGAGTAATGAAAATTGGGCATAGGAACCAATAACGGCGTTAAAGGAGAAGACACCGGATAAAAGTGTCTGAGTGAAATGTTACAAGTGAACAGAGTGTTGACAGCAGATACTTGAGATCACTAAACATTTTAAGGGGATCTGCCGAGTTGCTCTCAAAGAGCTTATTCATGGTTTGGACCTCTTTTAATATGGGGCTTAGGAAAAGTAAAAGCCAATTTTCGTCCGTGAAAAGATTTGACAAAAGCTTTGCTTTATGGCACGAATCCGCGACAGCAGCAATACCAAAGTGGGTTTTCAACTCTAGCCATTGATTCGTCACTCTTTTTACGGCTACTTTGGTGGACAACCACCGAGTTGAGCATGCCCTAACAATTTGCAATGGCTCGAGTCCTTCGTTTATGGCAGCATATAGCATTGCATAGCTCCTTTGTCTACTTGCGGACTTAGAAAATCAGTTATATGTTTCTGCAATCAAAAATTCAAATTCATTCGGAAGTAGCTTCGAAGCAGATGAAACAGCCAATTGAATCTAATGGCAGACACACGGAATTAAATGATTTTAGTTTGACGTTACATTAATAAAGTTACTGCGCCTCGATTTCTGCTACCCATAACGCTTGCATTAACTGTTCCGAAGCCCCTAAAATGTTCAACATCCAACCCAAATTCATTCAATGTTCTTAAAATTGAAGCAGTCTAAAGCACTACACTTTGATCGAGCCAATTTTATTTCTGTTGCTTTTTCACTATCGTGGATCGACTTCCTTTGAATTATTGATAGTAGTACTAGAACCTTCAAAAGGTATTATCGGCTGATTTCCACTTGAAAATGGAGCAACAGCTGCTATGCGCTTTTTTGTGAGAGGCATGCCAAACTGTTTACCTAGATTTTTGTAAAACTTTGAAAAAAGCTAAAATGAGCTAAAAAAAAATTCTGAAAAAAGCTTAAAGCTAAATCGCAATTTTTTAAGCTAAACGGAGAAAATAAAAGCTAAATATACCTTGAACAAGCTAAAATGGCAACACTGGTGGCTGCTGTAGAAGCAAACACTGCCTTGTGGCATCCAATTCCGTGTGCATCCAGCACGATTTCAGCGTAACGCCAACGGCAGTGATATTGAAACGAGGGTACGGCTGCCGGCGCAGGATGCAGCGGTGTTTGAGGAGGAGTTGGACTCTTTTTTGCGGGAATATGATATTGTAACGAATTTACTATTGTAAAAAAAAATCAGCAATATGTAACGAATTTACTTTAATTTACAGCTACAAAATCACCAGCCACAACTACGTTTATAGCTTCTCATATGCGCGTGAGTAATACTTGCAAAAATTATTGCCCTCTCTTGTGAGCAGCTCAGATAAGATATATGCATGTGTTTGTGCGTTGCTTCGTTTATGCAGATACATAATGATTGATTTGTGGATGTGCATGATATCACTGTTTAGCATCGGCTTAGAGATGACAGTACCCTTAGTGTTGCTAATATTTGTAAAAATGTGTTGTTTCTGCCAGCATACACGAAGGCGTACTGCGAGCAGACTGATGCTGTGGTAGCGGTGCAGACTTAGGTTATAGTTCTGTAGTTCCTATTACTGAATACTGAGAGTGGATCAAATATATTTTGATATCATTAAAAAATAATTAAGCTTTAATAACGCTGAGGTAATTTATTTAAGGTTGAGCTGAACTAAAGTGTATGCACAAGCACGTCGTAATATTTGTATGTATGGAAAGGAAAGTTTAGAACGGAGCTAGGATGAGCGAATGCTAGAAATGGGTAGCAAAGAATATAAGTAATACCGTTCCTGCCAGTCCCGGGTTTATAGAAGATCATTCATCCGCTGGCTCGAAATCTTCCTAAGCAGAACGTCTCTCAAAATATTGTATTTCATAGTTTGCCTGAAGAGCAAATAATCGACTCGGGAAAGTAGTGGGAACACTGGAGGAAGTGTGCTTAAGCAGTACCAATGTTGATACAAATTTCGACAGCCAGGCAGATATTAAGGCAATAATCGCACACAAGTTATCATCTAAATATAAATTTAATTGCGGAAACAAGCATTAAATAGAATTTTATTAGGGAGAAGCACACTGAGCTCCCACCAAAACTGTATTGAAGATAATGAGTTGGCAAAGAACAGCATATATAAAGTATATTCGAGGGATTTCTTAGTCCGCTGTTAGGAAATAAAACCAGAAATGAGTTGCACTTATCATATGATATTAATTTTATGATATTAAACTAACCGTATAGGAGCACTGTCTCTAACTAGCGAAGACTAGAGGCTTATAATGGACGCAAAAGGAGGACACAGCGTTTTGATGCAATTGAACTTTTTAACAAGACTAAGCGCACGGAAAATTGGAATGAGTACACGCCAAGCTTAGTAACATACTATAAGGCGATAAAAAAAGCCAATAGATATAGCTTAAGGTCATCCTGTGAGGGTATTTCGTCTGTTCCAAAGGCAGAAGGGCTCCACAAAGCCTTAGGCGAGAAGCAACCAGAAAGAAAATAGGCCAGGACAGGGTAGAAATAGCAAATACTCTGCTAGCAGGTTGTTGCCTATACTATCAGACCAACACCCTCAGTATGGCACCTCTTAAAAACCCTTCTCAACGAAAAAGCGGTAAATAATACCTGTCCTGATATATGGCTTGGAATCTTGGCGGTGTCGAAAGAAGATGAGATGGCTTTTGAAGTGTTCGAGAGAAAAGTTCTCCGGAAGATTTAAGGTCCTGTCTGTGATGCCGACGGTGAGTTTTGAAGAAGGTCTATCTCCAGATATGACTATAGCGCAGCGATTTTCATATACCTAACGACCATCACGAATATGCACTGTTGTAAATACCTACGATGAAAGCCATACTATGCATGTTTTGCTAGCCAATAAATATGTGTGCATGCGCATTACAGGCGCGTGATTTCGTTGGGAAGATATGTATTAACCTAGATCGATCTTTTTTATACTCCTTTATACCTTTGTACAAAATGTAGAATATGTAAGGCTTAGAGCGGATTCATATAAGCGATCTGGACAAATTGAAATGGAAGCGCCGCCTCTCTTCAGCCAACAGTCATGTCTTTCTCTTCATATCGGATCAATATTTTATTGATATGTACGAAACTGAGGAGCTGTTTTCATATTTATTCTATCGAGAAGTTATTCCAATTCGCACCTGGGTATATAAAATTCGCTTATACTCCAACTAATTATTTCTCAGCGTTTTTTTTTGTTTCTAGTGCGACCGCCCATTTGTGAGCGCAATAGTTAATGATGAAAAATGATGTGGCGCTACTGGTTATAACAGAACGCAACATGAATGGAATACAACTTAAATTCTATCTTTCTATTGCCGTAATGGCATGCGATGCATTTTTGTGTTATTTGGTAAGTGTAGGCATTGACTTCGAGACGCGACGCATCTCTCCATATCATATTTATAGCTATGCAGAATTGTAGTTACACTCCTATGCACATATGTTTGTGAGTATGATTGAAAAATGTTCAGCGACTTGGGTTAAATTGGATTGGGGATTTATGTGCATTTTGCATGCGCCAACCGCCCGAGCAGGCAATCGTTAACTGCCAAGTTTTACGTAACTCCGTCTACAAGCTGGAAAGAGGGTATAAAAAGATCGTTTGTTCATAGTTTCGTATGCGTGCCTTTTGTTTGGCATGTAGAAAGGTGTTGCCAGCGTATAGCACATGTAATTTGTAAAAACGTAATTGACTTGACTGCAACACAGCGTATAATGGCAAGAAAAATATTCTTTCTAAAAAATCCTGTGCACATTCATACTAAAATTATGCATATAAGTATGTCCATACAAATAACTTCTCTAAATATAAATTCGAAGCTAAATGGCAACATTGTGCACGCTTTTGTGAACTAAATTTAATTAAGCATCTACACGGCATGCTACAGCGAGTAAAAATTCTTTATGGTAAGAGCACACAAAAACTTTTAAAGTGCATATGCTTTCAGTTTTGTCAAATAATTTAATACTCAAATCCATAGAGGAAGCTTTTGATAGGTCTTGCTTTTTCGCCTGCCTTTATCGCGTTTCTTAGTTGGGAAATGTATCATTATCCTCGTTAAGGCAATATATTAATTTCATTCGCTACTGTTGTTTTAAACGTGTATTTTATTCGGCTATGATATAAACGGAAGTGAAGTGAGTACAAGAAGAAATTACAATAGTGGATGAACAGGTTACAATAGTGTATGAACAAGTTACAGTACAATGAAATAATACAGGGTTGCATTAGGATTACTTCGCACTCTCCAACACCTGCCCTCGAAGAATTTCGACTGCAACCTCTCAGGAAGTAGCATCTGTCATTCCTAAGCCCGCCATGCATTTGTAGTGCTTCTCGGCTGGTAGTCCCTTCGTTAACACATCCGCTGGCGTTTTGATGCTTCTCTCATATGAAGTGATGGCGTACGTCAATATGTTTGGTACGTGAATGGAAAGCGTTATTTTGCACAAGTTTTTGAGCACTCTGGCTGTGGTTAAATATTTCTATAGTTGTGCACTCTTTACCAATCTCGTTCAACATTTCGCGTAGATAAAGTGCCTCTCAAGTAGCTTCACACAAAGCCATATATTCGGACTCTGTGCTTGAAAGAGACACAGTTTTCTGTTTACGAGCTTCCCATGATATAGGTGCCCCAGCTAGAATAAAGGCGTAGCCGGAGTATAATCGTCTGTCCATCATATTTGCACCCCAGTCTGCGTCGACGACCGCGTGCAAGTCCACTCCTGTTTGCTTATAAAAGAGACCATAATTCAAAGTGCCTTTAAGGTATCTAAGTATCCATTTTGTTGCCTTCCAATGCTCCTCGTTGTAGTTGGAATTGAACTGGAAAAAAAATTAACTGCATAAGCCAAGTCAGGACGCGTTGTCACTGCCAAATATAGCAGTGCGCCAATTAAATTCTGATATGGATACTTTTTCATTAGGTCCACATCTAGTTTAGCTGGTTTTTTCAGTTTGAAGTTACAATCTAATGGCGTTTTGATAGGCTTGCAATCTTCCATATGAAATCGTTTCAAAATTTCTAATGCGTATTCGCGCTGACTCAAAAATAAAGATCGGTTTTGCAGATCTTGCCGAAAATTTATACCTAGGCAAGTTTTAACTGGACCTATGTCCTTCATTTGAAAACATTCGGTGAGATATTGTTTAACATCGCTCAACCATATCCGATCGTTTGTGGCAATTAACAAATCGTCGACATATACAGTGATTAACATGAGTTTCAGTTTTATTTTCATAATAAACAAACATGGGTCACGTTCCGAAGGTGTGAACCTCATATTACGTAGTGTGGCGCTTAATTTTTGATACCATTGGAAACCTGATTGCCGTAAACCATATAAAGACTTTTTAAGTTTATGTACCGGATTGTTCGCTTAGATATATCTGATTTCCATCTTTCAGCTGTGCTTCTAATTTCTCGAGCTTGTTGGACATACACATTCATTAGTTTTCCTGAAACCACTTTTTGTAAGATTTCACTCAAGTATTCTGGCAATTCCACATACACGCTTTGCTCAAGATCACCGTTCAAGTAAGCTGTGGTCACATCCATTTGATGTACTTGCAGGTTAAGCTCCGCTGCTAGTGCTGATAGCATCCGAATCGAAGTTAATCGAGCTACGGGGGAGTATGTGATATTAAAGTCCTCCCCTGGACTTTGCGAGCACCCTTTTGCCACCAGACGCGCTTTTTCCGTATTACCAGTTTTGGTTCGAAACACAAAACGATTGCCAATAATTTTTCTCTCTGTGGGTCACTCAACAATATCCCACGTTTTATTTAACATATGTGCCATATACTCATTTTCAACAGCATTTAGCCATGATGCACCCTCATCGCCATTTACTGCTTCTTGAAATGTTTCTGGGTCATTGGTCAACGCTCGATTTGCATATTCACAATCTTCGAAATCATTGCTATTTGCATCGGAGATTTCGGCAACTTCTTCAGTTGCACTATTTGCCGGTTGTTGATAAACTTTTTTGCGTCGACCAGGTCCCGTGCTTTTAATTAGTTTTGGTCGACCTCTACCGCGTTTTGTGTCTTCAACGCCTTCACGTTCCCTGGAAGATTGTTCAGCAACTTCGTCTGACTGACCATATAATTCATCTTTTTTCAATTGCTCGGAGATGTCATCAGACTGAACATAAATTTCATCTTTTTTAAATTAAAGATCAATTTCTAAACCGATCGTCACCCACAGTGACATTTATTTCTTTGAGCTTAGCAACTGCATGGAAGAATTCGTTGAGATGCTCACGAACGTTATCCCCTTCCTTCATACGTGCAAGCGCAATATGTTTTAATAGGGTGGCTTTTCGCGCAGGCCCTTTTGATTGAAAAGTTGACTCTAGTTTCTTCCACATATCATGCGCTGTTTCACATTCAGTGACTAAACCCAATTCTGATGGAGACATAGCAAGCGTTATGTCAGCGCAAGCTTTTCGATCGAATCCCTTCCATTTTGCGGCAGCGTTTGCGTCGCTTGGACATGGATTTTCACCCGATGCATAATCCCACAAATCGCACTTTATCAAGATGGCACGCATTTGTAGCTTCCAGCTATCATAATTACCGCGTTTAGCGGATCAATCCTCACACTTGTCGTGGCCATTTTTTAATAAATCGACGTAAATATTTTCAGTTACCGATCGTTCAAATTTATACCGAATTTAACTTCTTGAATAAATTACTATTTTCCGAATTTAGGTAGGGCTGGGCCCATAACCTCTTGTTTTAAACGTGTACTTTATTCGGCTATGATATAAACGGAAGTGAAGTGAGTACAAGAAGAAATTACAATAGTGTATGAACAGGCTTCAATAGTGTATGAAAAAGTTACAGTACAATGAAATAATACAGGGTTGCATTAGGATTACTTCCCACTCTCCAACAGCTACTGTAGTTCCGGCAATTTTTATACCTTTCATGAAAATGAAATGGTATATTAATTTCGTCACGAAACCGAAAATTGTAAGTCCTTAAAGGAAAATAGATAGACCCACCATTAAGTATACCGAAATAATCAGGTTGAAGAGCTGAGTTGATTTAGCCATGTCCGTCTGTCCGTCTGTCCGTCTGGCTGTTTGTATGCAAACTAGTCCCTCAATTTTTGAGATATCTTGATAAAATTTGGTGAGCAGGTGTATTTGGGTGTCCGATTAGACATTTGTCGGAACCGACCGAATCGGACCACTATAGCATATATCCTCCATACAACCGATTTTTCAGAAAAAGAGGATTTTTGTAATATCTTACCCAATTTAACAGATTGAAGCTTCAAACTTCACCATATACTTTCGTATATTGCACATATTGTTGCCTGAAAAAATTTATGAGATCGGTCGTATATATAGTATATATCCCCCACAACCGATTGTTCAGATAAGGAACTTTTCGTAATTACTGCCCTATTTTAAGAGCTAGAGGCTTCAAATTTCAGCGAATGCTTACGTATATAGCATATATTGTTGTCTGAAAAAATCATAAAGATCGGTGGTATATATAGTATATATATGGTGGTATATATAGTATATATATATAGTATATATATATATATTTTCGCAAATTTTAGCCCCATTTTAACAGCTAGAAGCTTCAAATTTCACCGAATATTTACTTATATAGCATATATTGTTGTCTGAAAAAATCATAGAGATCGGTTGTATATATAGTATATATCTCATACAACCGATTGTTCAGATAAGAAACTTTTCCCAATTTCTACCCCATTTTAACAGCTATAAGCTTCAAATTTCACTGATTGCTTACGTATATAGCATATATTGATGTCTGAAAAAATCATTGAGATCGGTGGTATAAATAGTATATATCTCATACAACCGATTGTTCAGATAAGAAACTTTGCGCAATTTCTGCCCCGTTTTAACAGTTAGAAGCTTCAAATTTCACAAAATGCTTTCGTATATAGCATATATTGTTGTCTGAAAAAATCATAGAGATCGGTGGTATATATATTATATACTTCATATAAACTGTCATATTGACCCCTTTTTTACGGCTAGAAGCTTCAAGATTCATCAAATTTCATCAAATAGTTACGTTTACGTCATATATTTTTGAAATACGTGATTCGTAGCCATAGTTTTTACATGCAGACCACAAAAAACGTGAAGCATTGCATCCTCACACAGATTACCTACCTATTTTTATACCTTTCATGAAAATGAAATGGTATATTAATTTCGTCACGAAACCGAAAATTGTAAGTCCTTAAAGGAAAATAGATAGACCCACCATTAAGTATACCGAAATAATCAGGTTGAAGAGCTGAGTTGATTTAGCCATGTCCGTCTGTCCGTCTGTCCGTCTGTCTGTTTGTATGCAAACTAGTCCCTCAATTTTTGAGATATCTTGATAAAATTTGGTGAGCAGGTGTATTTGGGTGTCCGATTAGACATTTGTCGGAACCGACCGAATCGGACCACTATAGCATATATCCTCCATACAACCGATTTTTCAGAAAAAGAGGATTTTTGTAATATCTTACCCAATTTAACAGATTGAAGCTTCAAACTTCACCATATACTTTCGTATATTGCACATATTGTTGCCTGAAAAAATTTATGAGATCGGTCGTATATATAGTATATATCCCCCACAACCGATTGTTCAGATAAGGAACTTTTCGTAATTACTGCCCTATTTTAAGAGCTAGAGGCTTCAAATTTCAGCGAATGCTTACGTATATAGCATATATTGTTGTCTGAAAAAATCATAAAGATCGGTGGTATATATAGTATATATATGGTGGTATATATAGTATATATATATAGTATATATATATATATTTTCGCAAATTTTAGCCCCATTTTAACAGCTAGAAGCTTCAAATTTCACCGAATATTTACTTATATAGCATATATTGTTGTCTGAAAAAATCATAGAGATCGGTTGTATATATAGTATATATCTCATACAACCGATTGTTCAGATAAGAAACTTTTCCCAATTTCTACCCCATTTTAACAGCTATAAGCTTCAAATTTCACTGATTGCTTACGTATATAGCATATATTGATGTCTGAAAAAATCATTGAGATCGGTGGTATAAATAGTATATATCTCATACAACCGATTGTTCAGATAAGAAACTTTGCGCAATTTCTGCCCCGTTTTAACAGTTAGAAGCTTCAAATTTCACAAAATGCTTTCGTAGATAGCATATATTGTTGTCTGAAAAAATCATAGAGATCGGTGGTATATATATTATATACTTCATATAAACTGTCATATTGACCCCTTTTTTACGGCTAGAAGCTTCAAGATTCATCAAATTTCATCAAATAGTTACGTTTACGTCATATATTTTTGAAATACGTGATTCGTAGCCATAGTTTTTACATGCAGACCACAAAAAACGTGAAGCATTGCATCCTCACACAGATTACCTACCTATTTTTTATTTTATATTTATTTTAAAAATCGTTTAGATATGTTCAAATTTCACCAAATGCTTACGTGTATAGCATATATTGTTGTCTGAGAAAATCATAGATACCGGTGGTATATATTATAGTATATATCCCATACAACCGATTGTTCAGATAAGAAACTTTGCGCAATTTCTTCCCCATTTTAACAGTTATAAGCTTCAAATTTCACCGATTGCTTACGTATATAGTATGTATTGTTGTGTCAAAAAATCATAGAGATCGGTGATATATATAATATATATATGATGGTATATATAGTATATATATAGTATATATATATTTATACCTTTCATGAAAATGAAATGGTATATTAATTTCGTCACGAAACCGAAAATTGTAAGTCCTTAAAGGAAAATAGATAGACCCACCATTAAGTATACCGAAATAATCAGGTTGAAGAGCTGAGTTGATTTAGCCATGTCCGTCTGTCCGTCTGTCCGTCTGTCCGTCTGTCTGTTTGTATGCAAACTAGTCCCTCAATTTTTGAGATATCTTGATAAAATTTGGTGAGCAGGTGTATTTGGGTGTCCGATTAGACATTTGTCGGAACCGACCGGATCGGACCACTATAGCATATATCCTCCATACAACCGATTTTTCAGAAAAAGAGGATTTTTGTAATATCTTACCCAATTTAACAGGTTGTAGCTTCAAACTTCACCATATACTTTCGTATATTGCACATATTGTTGCCTAAAAAAATTTATGAGATCGGTCGTATATATAGTATATATCCCCCACAACCGATTGTTCAGATAAGGAACTTTTCGTAATTACTGCCCTATTTTAAGAGCTAGAGGCTTCAAATTTCAGCGAGTGCTTACGTATATAGCATATATTGTTGTCTGAAAAAATCATAAAGATCGGTGGTATATATAGTATATATATGGTGGTATATATAGTATATATATATAGTATATATATATATATTTTCGCAAATTTTAGCCCCATTTTAACAGCTAGAAGCTTCAAATTTCACCGAATATTTACTTATATAGCATATATTGTTGTCTGAAAAAATCATAGAGATCGGTTGTATATATAGTATATATCTCATACAACCGATTGTTCAGATAAGAAACTTTGCGCAATTTCTGCCCCGTTTTAACAGTTAGAAGCTTCAAATTTCACAAAATGCTTTCGTATATAGCATATATTGTTGTCTGAAAAAATCATAGAGATCGGTGGTATATATATTATATACTTCATATAAACTGTCATATTGACCCCTTTTTTACGGCTAGAAGCTTCAAGATTCATCAAATTTCATCAAATAGTTACGTTTACGTCATAAATTTTTGAAATACGTGATTCGTAGCCATAGTTTTTACATGCAGACCACAAAAAACGTGAAGCATTGCATCCTCACACAGATTACCTACCTATTTTTATACCTTTCATGAAAATGAAATGGTATATTAATTTCGTCACGAAACCGAAAATTGTAAGTCCTTAAAGGAAAATAGATAGACCCACCATTAAGTATACCGAAATAATCAGGTTGAAGAGCTGAGTTGATTTAGCCATGTCCGTCTGTCCGTCTGTCTGTTTGTATGCAAACTAGTCCCTCAATTTTTGAGATATCTTGATAAAATTTGGTGAGCAGGTGTATTTGGGTGTCCGATTAGACATTTGTCGGAACCGACCGGATCGGACCACTATAGCATATATCCTCCATACAACCGATTTTTCAGAAAAAGAGGATTTTTGTAATATCTTACCCAATTTAACAGATTGAAGCTTCAAACTTCACCATATACTTTCGTATATTGCACATATTGTTGCCTGAAAAAATTTATGAGATCGGTCGTATATATAGTATATATCCCCCACAACCGATTGTTCAGATAAGGAACTTTTCGTAATTACTGCCCTATTTTAAGAGCTATAAGCTTCAAATTTCACTGATTGCTTACGTATATAGCATATATTGATGTCTGAAAAAATCATTGAGATCGGTGGTATAAATAGTATATATCTCGTACAACCGATTGTTCAGATAAGAAACTTTGCGCAATTTCTGCCCCGTTTTAATAGTTAGAAGCTTCAAATTTCACAAAATGCTTACGTATATAGCATATATTGTTGTCTGTAAAAATCATAAAGATCGGTGGTATATATAGTATATATATGGTGGTATATATAGTATATATATATAGTATATATATATATATTTTCGCAAATTTTAGCCCCATTTTAACAGCTAGAAGCTTCAAATTTCACCGAATATTTACTTATATAGCATATATTGTTGTCTGAAAAAATCATAGAGATCGGTTGTATATATAGTATATATCTCATACAACCGATTGTTCAGATAAGAAACTTTTCCCAATTCCTACCCCATTTTAACAGCTATAAGCTTCAAATTTCACTGATTGCTTACGTATATAGCATATATTGATGTCTGAAAAAATCATTGAGATCGGTGGTATAAATAGTATATATCTCATACAACCGATTGTTCAGATAAGAAACTTTGCGCAATTTCTGCCCCGTTTTAACAGTTAGAAGCTTCAAATTTCACAAAATGCTTTCGTATATAGCATATATTGTTGTCTGAAAAAATCATAGAGATCGGTGGTATATATATTATATACTTCATATAAACTGTCATATTGACCCCTTTTTTACGGCTAGAAGCTTCAAGATTCATCAAATTTCATCAAATAGTTACGTTTACGTCATATATTTTTGAAATACGTGATTCGTAGCCATAGTTTTTACATGCAGACCACAGAAAACGTGAAGCATTGCATCTTCACACAGATTACCTACCTATTTTTTATTTTATATTTATCTTAAAAATCGTTTAGATATGTTCAAATTTCACCAAATGCTTACGTGTATAGCATATATTGTTGTCTGAGAAAATCATAGATACCGGTGGTATATATTATAGTATATATCCCATACAACCGATTGTTCAGATAAGAAACTTTGCGCAATTTCTTCCCCATTTTAACAGTTATAAGCTTCAAATTTCACCGATTGCTTACGTATATAGTATGTATTGTTGTGTCAAAAAATCATAGAGATCGGTGATATATATAATATATATATGATGGTATATATAGTATATATATAGTATATATATATTTATACCTTTCATGAAAATGAAATGGTATATTAATTTCGTCACGAAACCGAAAATTGTAAGTCCTTAAAGGAAAATAGATAGACCCACCATTAAGTATACCGAAATAATCAGGTTGAAGAGCTGAGTTGATTTAGCCATGTCCGTCTGTCCGTCTGTCCGTCTGTCCGTCTGTCTGTTTGTATGCAAACTAGTCCCTCAATTTTTGAGATATCTTGATAAAATTTGGTGAGCAGGTGTATTTGGGTGTCCGATTAGACATTTGTCGGAACCGACCGGATCGGACCACTATAGCATATATCCTCCATACAACCGATTTTTCAGAAAAAGAGGATTTTTGTAATATCTTACCCAATTTAACAGGTTGTAGCTTCAAACTTCACCATATACTTTCGTATATTGCACATATTGTTGCCTGAAAAAATTTATGAGATCGGTCGTATATATAGTATATATCCCCCACAACCGATTGTTCAGATAAGGAACTTTTCGTAATTACTGCCCTATTTTAAGAGCTAGAGGCTTCAAATTTCAGCGAGTGCTTACGTATATAGCATATATTGTTGTCTGAAAAAATCATAAAGATCGGTGGTATATATAGTATATATATGGTGGTATATATAGTATATATATATAGTATATATATATATATTTTCGCAAATTTTAGCCCCATTTTAACAGCTAGAAGCTTCAAATTTCACCGAATATTTACTTATATAGCATATATTGTTGTCTGAAAAAATCATAGAGATCGGTTGTATATATAGTATATATCTCATACAACCGATTGTTCAGATAAGAAACTTTTCGCAATTTCTACCCCATTTTAACAGCTAGAAGCTTCAAATTTCACCAACTGCTTACGAGTAAAGCATATATTGATGTCTGAAAAAATCATTGAGATCGGTGGTATAAATAGTATATATCTCATACAACCGATTGTTCAGATAAGAAACTTTGCGCAATTTCTGCCCCGTTTTAACAGTTAGAAGCTTCAAATTTCACAAAATGCTTTCGTATATAGCATATATTGTTGTCTGAAAAAATCATAGAGATCGGTGGTATATATATTATATACTTCATATAAACTATCATATTGACCCCTTTTTTACGGCTAGAAGCTTCAAGATTCATCAAATTTCATCAAATAGTTACGTTTACGTCATATATTTTTGAAATACGTGATTCGTAGCCATAGTTTTTACATGCAGACCACAAAAAACGTGAAGCATTGCATCCTCACACAGATTACCTACCTATTTTTATACCTTTCATGAAAATGAAATGGTATATTAATTTCGTCACGAAACCGAAAATTGTAAGTCCTTAAAGGAAAATAGATAGACCCACCATTAAGTATACCGAAATAATCAGGTTGAAGAGCTGAGTTGATTTAGCCATGTCCGTCTGTCCGTCTGTCTGTTTGTATGCAAACTAGTCCCTCAATTTTTGAGATATCTTGATAAAATTTGGTGAGCAGGTGTATTTGGGTGTCCGATTAGACATTTGTCGGAACCGACCGGATCGGACCACTATAGCATATATCCTCCATACAACCGATTTTTCAGAAAAAGAGGATTTTTGTAATATCTTACCCAATTTAACAGATTGAAGCTTCAAACTTCACCATATACTTTCGTATATTGCACATATTGTTGCCTGAAAAAATTTATGAGATCGGTCGTATATATAGTATATATCCCCCACAACCGATTGTTCAGATAAGGAACTTTTCGTAATTACTGCCCTACTTTAAGAGCTATAAGCTTCAAATTTCACTGATTGCTTACGTATATAGCATATATTGATGTCTGAAAAAATCATTGAGATCGGTGGTATAAATAGTATATATCTCGTACAACCGATTGTTCAGATAAGAAACTTTGCGCAATTTCTGCCCCGTTTTAATGGTTAGAAGCTTCAAATTTCACAAAATGCTTACGTATATAGCATATATTGTTGTCTGTAAAAATCATAAAGATCGGTGGTATATATAGTATATATATGGTGGTATATATAGTATATATATATAGTATATATATATATATTTTCGCAAATTTTAGCCCCATTTTAACAGCTAGAAGCTTCAAATTTCACCGAATATTTACTTATATAGCATATATTGTTGTCTGAAAAAATCATAGAGATCGGTTGTATATATAGTATATATCTCATACAACTGATTGTTCAGATAAGAAACTTTTCGCAATTTCTACCCCATTTTAACAGCTATAAGCTTCAAATTTCACTGATTGCTTACGTATATAGCATATATTGATGTCTGAAAAAATCATTGAGATCGGTGGTATAAATAGTATATATCTCATACAACCGATTGTTCAGATAAGAAACTTTGCGCAATTTCTGCCCCGTTTTAACAGTTAGAAGCTTCAAATTTCACAAAATGCTTTCGTATATAGCATATATTGTTGTCTGAAAAAATCATAGAGATCGGTGGTATATATATTATATACTTCATATAAACTGTCATATTGACCCCTTTTTTACGGCTAGAATCTTCAAAATTCATCAAATTTCATCAAATAGTTACGTTTTCGTCATATATTTTTGAAATACGTGATTCGTAGTCATAGTTTTTACACGCAGACCACAAAAAACCTGAAACTTTGCATCCTCACACAAAGTACCTACCTGTTTTTTATTTTATATTTATCTTAAAAATCGTTAAGGTATGTGGATCTGTTCACTATATATTTCTTATCTTATACATCCGATTATTCGGAGATTACGAACGGGATAAGATTATTGTTCAGCCCCATTCATGAAAGGTATGAAGTCTTCGGCACAGCCGAAGACAGTCCCGTTCTTACTTGTTTTTTTTTTCGATTTGCATGCTCAGTGTTGTTGCCAATTCGTGCAGCAGTGGCTATTGCTACCTGTTTTCGGTAACTTTCAAGTTCAATGAGTTATGTAATTTTCCCTGTTCATAAGAAAAACCGAATTAGACGGTTAATTTGGTATCCGATTTGCTGGTTGCATAAATAATTGAATTTAATTCTAGTATTTATATCAATAGATTTTTCTCGGAAGTTAATGGCATATGGACGGATAGTATTTGCTTTACAATTTTTTAGCGATAAGCACGGTCATCACACCAAAAGTTTTGGAGACCAAAAAATTGTCGAGAAGAAGGACCAATATATTTTTTTAGTCTGATAGTAACAATGAGGAACATAGGTGATGTATCCTATATACGAAAATGTATATTTGTCTGCTTATACATATTGTGGCGAATATTAGCATTTGTAACATCAATTTACTCAATTTACTTAAGTTATCGTGTTCACGCACAGACGGACGGACGAACGGAGGGACATGGCTAAACGAATTTCTTTTTTCGCCCAGATCATTTTAATATAGAGAAGTATGTATATATCTCGATTAGTTTATGCCGTTATGGGGTACCGTTATGCGAACAAACTTAATATACTCTGTGAGCTCTGCTCAGTTGAGTATAAACAAGTAAGGAAGGTTAAGTTCGGGTGTAACCGAACATTACATACTCAGTTGAGAGCTATGGTGACAACATAAGGGAAAATAACCATGTAGGAAAATGAACCGAGGGAAACCCTGGAATGTGTTTGTATGACATGTGTATTAAATGAAAGGCATTAAAAAGTATTTTATGAGGGAGTGGGCCGTAGTTCTATAGGTGGACGCCATTTAGGGATATCGCCATAAAGATGGATCAGGGTTGACTCTAGAATTTGTTTGTACGATATGGGTATCAAATGAAAGGTGTTAATGAGTATTTTAAAAGGGAGTAATCCTTAGTTCCATAGGTTGACGCCGTTCCGAGAGATCGCCCTAAAGGTGGACCAGGAGTGACCCTATAATTTGTTTGTACGATATGGGTATCAAATTAAAGGTATTATTGAGGGTTTTAAAAGGGAGTGGTGATAGTTGTAAAGGTGGTCGCCTTTTCGAGATATCGCCATAAAGGTGGACCAGGGGTGACTCTAGAATACGTTTGTACAATATGGGTATCAAAGGAAAGGTGTTAATGGGTATTTTAAAAGGGAGTGGGCCTTAGTTCTATAGGTGGACGCCTTTTCGAGTTATCGCAATAAAGGTGGACCAGGGGTGACTCTAGAATACGTTTGTACAATATGGGTATCAAACGAAAGGTGTTAATGAGTATTTTAAAACGGAGTGGGCCTTAGTTCTATAGGTGGACGCCGTTTCGAAATATCGCCATAAAGGTGGACCAAGGGAGACTCAAGAATGTGTTTGTACGATATGGGTATCAAACTAAAGCTATTAATGAGGGTTTTAAAAGGGAGTGGTGGTAGTTGTATAGGTGGTCGCCTTTTCGAGATATCGCCATAGAGGTGGACCAGTGGTGACTCTAGAATACGTTTGTACAATATGGGTATCAAACGAAAGGTGTTAATGAGTATTTTAAAAGGGAGTGGGCCTTAGTTCTATAGGTGGACGCCGTTTCGAGATAACTCTATAAAGGTGTACCAGGGGTGCCCCTAGAATTTGTTTGTACAATATGGGCATCAAACAAAAAGGTGCTAATGAGTATTTTAAAAGGGAGTGATCCTTAGTTCCATAGATGGACGCCGTTTCGAGATATCGCCATAAAGGTGGACCAAGAGTGACCCTAGAATTTGTTTGTTCGATATGGGTATCAAATTAAATGTATTAATGAGGGTTTTAAAAGGGAGTGGTGGTAGTTGTATAGGTGGTCGCCTTTTCGAGATATCGCCATAGAGGTGGACCAGTGGTGACTCTAGAATACGTTTGTACAATATGGGTATCAAACGAAAGGTGTTAATGAGTATTTTAAAAGGGAGTGGGCCTTAGTTCTATAGGTGGACGCCGTTTCGAGATAACTCTATAAAGGTGTACCAGGGGTGCCCCTAGAATTTGTTTGTACAATATGGGCATCAAACAAAAAGGTGCTAATGAGTATTTTAAAAGGGAGTGATCCTTAGTTCCATAGATGGACGCCGTTTCGAGATATCGCCATAAAGGTGGACCAAGAGTGACCCTAGAATTTGTTTGTTCGATATGGGTATCAAATTAAATGTATTAATGAGGGTTTTAAAAGGGAGTGGTGGTAGTTGTATAGGTGGTCGCCTTTTCGAGATATCGCCATAGAGGTGGACCAGTGGTGACTCTAGAATACGTTTGTACAATATGGGTATCAAACGAAAGGTATTAATGAGTATTTTAAAAGGGAGTGATCCTTAGTTCCATAGGTGGACGCCGTTTCGAGATAACTCTATAAAGGTGTACCAGGGGTGCCCCTAGAATTTGTTTGTACAATATGGGCATCAAACAAAAAGGTGCTAATGAGTATTTTAAAAGGGAGTGATCCTTAGTTCCATAGATGGACGCCGTTTCGAGATATCGCCATAAAGGTGGACCAAGAGTGACCCTAGAATTTGTTTGTTCGATATGGGTATCAAATTAAATGTATTAATGAGGGTTTTAAAAGGGAGTGGTGGTAGTTGTATAGGTGGTCGCCTTTTCGAGATACCGCCATAAAGGTGGACCAGGGGTGACTCTAGAATACGTTTGTACAATATGGGTATCAAAGGAAAGGTGTTAATGGGTATTTTAAAAGGGAGTGGGCCTTAGTTCTATAGGTGGACGCCTTTTCGAGTTATCGCAATAAAGGTGGACCAGGGGTGACTCTAGAATACGTTTGTACAATATGGGTATCAAACGAAAGGTGTTAATGAGTATTTTAAAACGGAGTGGGCCTTAGTTCTATAGGTGGACGCCGTTTCGAAATATCGCCATAAAGGTGGACCAAGGGAGACTCAAGAATGTGTTTGTACGATATGGGTATCAAACTAAAGCTATTAATGAGGGTTTTAAAAGGGAGTGGTGGTAGTTGTATAGGTGGTCGCCTTTTCGAAATATCGCCATAGACGTGGACCAGTGGTGACTCTAGAATACGTTTGTACAATATGGGTATCAAACGAAAGGTGTTAATGAGTATTTTAAAAGGGAGTGGGCCTTAGTTCTATAGGTGGACGCCTTTTCGAGATATTGCAATAAAGGTGGACCAGGGGTGACTGTAGAATACGTTTGTACAATATGGGTATCAAAGGAAAGTTGTTAATGAGTATTTTAAAAGGGAGTGGGCCCTAGGTCTATAGGTGGACGCCTTTTCGAGGTATCGCAATAAAGGTGGACCAGGGGTGACCCTAGAATTTGTTTGTACAATATGGGTATCAAAAAAAAAGGTGCTAATGAGTATTTTAAAAGGGAGTGTTCCTTAGTTCCATAGGTGGACGCCGTTTCGAGATATCGCCATAAAGGTGGACCAGGAGTGACCCTAGAATTTGTTTGTACGATATGGGTATCAAATTAAAGGTTTTAATGAGGGTTTTAAAAGGGAGTGGTTGTAGTTGTATAGGTGGTCGCCTTTTCGAGATATCGCCATAAAGGTGGACCAGGGGTGACTCTAGAATACGTTTGTACAATATGGGTATCAAACGAAAGGTGTTAATGAGTATTTTAAAAGGGAGTGATCCTTAGTTCCATAGGTGGACGCCGTTTCGAGATATCTCCATAAAGGTGGACCAGGGGTGACTCTAGAATACGTTTGTACAATATGGGTATCAAACGAAAGGTGTTAATGAGTATTTTAAAACGGAGTGGGCCTTAGTTCTATAGGTGGACGCCGTTTCGAAATATCGCCATAAAGGTGGACCAAGGGAGACTCAAGAATGTGTTTGTACGATATGGGTATCAAACTAAAGCTATTAATGAGGGTTTTAAAAGGGAGTGGTGGTAGTTGTATAGGTGGTCGCCTTTTCGAGATATCGCCATAGAGGTGGACCAGTGGTGACTCTAGAATACGTTTGTACAATATGGGTATCAAACGAAAGGTGTTAATGAGTATTTTAAAAGGGAGTGGGCCTTAGTTCTATAGGTGGACGCCTTTTCGAGATATTGCAATAAAGGTGGACCAGGGGTGACTGTAGAATACGTTTGTACAATATGGGTACCAAACGAAAGGTGTTAATGAGTATTTTAAAAGGGAGTGGGCCTTAGTTCTATAGGTGGTCGCCGTCTCGAGATATCTCCTTAAAGGTGTACCAGGGGTGACCTTAGAATTTGTTTGTACAATATGGGTATCAAAAAAAAGGTGCTAATGAGTATTTTAAAAGGGAGTGTTCCTTAGTTCCATAGGTGGACGCCGTTTCGAGATATCGCCATAAAGGTGGACCAGGAGTGACCCTAGAATTTGTTTGTACGATATGGGTATCAAATTAAAGGTTTTAATGAGGGTTTTAAAAGGGAGTGGTTGTAGTTGTATAGGTGGTCGCCTTTTCGAGATATCGCCATAAAGGTGGACCAGGGGTGACTCTAGAATACGTTTGTACAATATGGGTATCAAACGAAAGGTGTTAATGAGTATTTTAAAAGGGAGTGATCCTTAGTTCCATAGGTGGACGCCGTTTCGAGATATCTCCATAAAGGTGTACCAGGGGTGACCCTAGAATTTGTTTGTACAATATGGGTATCAAACAAAAAGGTGCTAATGAGTATTTTAAAAGGGAGTGATCCTTAGTTCCATAGGTGGACGCCGTTTCGAGATATCGCCATAAAGGTGGACCAGGAGGGACCCTAGAATTTGTTTGTACGATATGGGTATCAAATTAAAGGTATTAATGTGGGTTTTAAAAGGGAGTGGTGGTAGTTGTATAGGTGGTCGCCTTTTCGAGATATCGCCATAAAGGTGGACCAGGGTGACTCTAGAATGCGTTTGTACAATACTGGTATCAAAGGAAAGGTGTTAATGAGTATTTTAAAAGGGAGTGGGCCTTAGTTCTATAGGTGGACGCCTTTTCGAGGTATTGCAATAAAGGTGGACCAGGGGTGACTCTAGAATACGTTTGTACAATATGGGTATCAAAGGAAAGGTGTTAATGAGTATTTTAAAAGGGAGTGGGCCTTAGTTCTATAGGTGGACGCCTTTTCGAGGTATTGCAATAAAGGTGGACCAGGGATGACTCTAGAATACGTTTGTACAATATGGGTATCAAACGAAAGGTGTTAATGAGTATTTTAAAACGGAGTGGGCCTTAGTTCTATAGGTGAACGTTGTTTCGAAATATCGCCATAAAGGTGGACAAAGGGTGACTCTAGAATGTGTTTGTACGATATGGGTATCAAACTAAAGCTATTAATGAGGGTTTTAAAAGGGAGTGGTGGTAGTTGTATAGGTGATCGCCTTTTCGAGATATCGCCATAAAGGTGGACCAGGGTGACTCTAGAATGCGTTTGTACAATATGGGTATCAAACGAAAGGTGTTAATGAGTATTTTAAAAGGGAGTGGGCCTTAGTTCTATAGGTGGACGCCTTTTCGAGGTATCGCAATAAAGGTGGACCAAGGGTGACTCTAGAATTTGTTTGTACAATATGGGTATCAAACGAAAGGTGTTAATGAGTATTTTAAAAGGGAGTGGGCCTTAGTTCTATAGGTGGACGCCTTTTCGAGATATCTCCATATAGGTGTACCAGGGGTGACCTTAGAATTTGTTTGTACAATATGGGTATCAAAAAAAAAGGTGCTAATGAGTATTTTAAAAGGGAGAGATCCTTAGTTCCATAGGTGGACGCCGTTTCGAGATATCGCCATAAAGGTGGACCAGGAGTGACCCTAGAAGTTGTTTGTACGGTATGGGTATCAAATTAAAGGTATTATTGAGGGTTTTAAAAGGGAGTGGTGATAGTTGTATAGGTGGTCGCCTTTTCGAGATATCGCCATAAAGGTGGACCATGGGTGACTCTAGAATACGTTTGTACAATATGGGTATCAAACGAAAGGTATTAATGAGTATTAAAAGGGAGTGATCCTTAGTTCCATAGGTGGACGCCGGGTATAAAGGTGTACCAGGGGTGACCCCAGAATTTGTTTGTACAATATGGGCATCAAACAAAAAGGTGCTAATGAGTATTTTAAAAGGGAGTGATCATTAGTTCCATAGATGGACGCCGTTTCGAGATATCGCCATAAAGGTGGACCAGGAGTGACCCTAGAATTTGTTTGTACGATATGGGTATCAAATTAAAGGTATTAATGAGGGTTTTAAAAGGGAGTGGTGGTAGTTGTATAGGTGGTCGCCTTTTCGAGATATCGCCATAAAGGTGGACCAGGGGTGACTCTAGAATACGTTTGTACAATATGGGTATCAAAGGAAAGATGCTAATTAGTATTTTAAAAGGGAGCGGGCCTTAGTTCTATAGGTGGACGCCTTTTCGAGGTATTGCAATAAAGGTGGACCAGGGGTGACTCTAGAATACGTTTGTACAATATGGGTATCAAAGGAAAGGTGTTAATGGGTATTTTAAAAGGGAGTGGGCCTTAGTTCTATAGGTGGACGCCTTTTCGAGTTATCGCAATAAAGGTGGACCAGGAGTGACTCTAGAATACGTTTGTACAATATGGGTATCAAACGAAAGGTGTTAATGAGTATTTTAAAACGGAGTGGGCCTTAGTTCTATAGGTGGACGCCGTTTCGAAATATCGCCATAAAGTTGGACCAAGGGAGACTCTAGAATGTGTTTGTACGATATGGGTATCAAACTAAAGCTATTAATGAGGGCTTTAAAAGGGAGTGGTGGTAGTTGTATAGGTGGTGGCCTTTTCGAGATATCGCCATAGAGGTGGACCAGGGGTGAATCTAGAATACGTTTGTACAATATGGGTATCAAAGGAAAGGTGTTAATGAGTATTTTAAAAGGGAGTGGGCCTTAGTTCTATAGGTGGTCGCCTTTTCGAGATATCGCCATAAAGGTGGACCAGGGGTGACTCTGGAATACGTTTGTACAATATGGGTATCAAACGAAAGGTGTTAATGAGTATTTTGAAAGGGAGTGGGCCTTAGTTCTATAGGTGGTCGCCGTTTCGAGATATCTCCATAAAGGTGTACCAGGGGTGACCTTAGAATTTGTTTGTACAATATGGGCATCAAAAAAAAGGTGCTAATGAGTATTTTAAAAGGGAGAGATCCTTAGTTCCATAGGTGGACGCCGTTTCGAGATATCGCCATAAAGGTGGAAGGTGTTAAAGAGTATTTTTAAAAGGGGGTGAGCCTTCGTTCTATAGGTGGTCGCCTTTTCGAGATATCGCCATAAAGGTGGACCAGGGGTGACTCTAGAATGTGTTTGTACGATATTGGTATCAAATTAAAAGTATTAATGAGAGTTTTAAAAGGGAGTGGTGGTAGTTGTATATGTGAAGACGTGGACCAGGGTGACCCAGAACATCATCTGTTGGATACCGCTAATTTATTTATATATGTAATACCTGCCAAGATTTCAAGGGTTTTTTATTTCGCCCTGCAGAACTTTTTCATTTTCTTCTAATTAATATGGTAGGTGTCACAACCATTTTACAAAGTTTTTTCTAAAGTTATATTTCGCGTAAACAAACCAATCCAATTACCATGTTTCATCCCTCTTTTCGTATTTGGTATAGAATTATGGCATTTGGCATATGGTCGGGTTTCGCTCATTTTTTATACCAAGATAAAGTGCGTTCAGATAAGTACGTGAACTAAGTTCAGTAAAGATATGTCGATTTTTGTTGTAGTTATCGTGTTAACGGCCATGCGGAAGGACAGACGGACGACTGTGTATAAAAACTGGGCGTGGCTTCAACCGATTTCGCCCATAAAATCTATGCCCCTACCAAATTTCAAAAGGATTGGTAAATTTTTGTTCGAATAGGCATTAAAAGTATCCTAGACAAATTAAATGAAAAAGGGCGGAGCCACGCCCATTTTGAAATTTTCTTTTATTTTTGTATTTTGTTGCACCATATCATTACTGGAGTCGAATGTTGACATAATTTACTTATATACTGTAAAAATATTAAATTTTTTGTTAAAATTTTACTTAAAAAAAAAAATGTTTTTAAAAGTGGGCGTGTTCCTTCTCCGATTTTGCTAATTTTTATTAAGCGTACATATAGTAATAAGAGTAACGTTCCTGCCAAATTTCATCATGATATCTTCAACGTCTGCCAAATTACAGCTGGCAAAAATTTTAAATTACCTTCTTTTAAAAGTGGGCGGTGCCACGCCCATTGTCTAAAATTTTACTAATTTTCTATTCTGCGTCATAAGTTCAACTCACCTACCAAATTTCATCGCTTTATCTGTCTTTGGTAATGAATTATTGCGCTTTTTCGGTTTTTCGAAATTTTCGATATCGAAAAAGTGGGCGTGGTTATAGTTCGATATCGTTCATTTTAAACAGAGATCTGAGATGAGTACTCAGGAACCTACGTACCAAATTTCATCAAGATACCTCAAAATTTACTCAAGTTATCGTGTTAACGGCGGACATGGCTCAATCAAATTTTTTTTCGATCCTGATGATTTTGATATATGGAAGTCTATATCTATCTTGATTCCTTTATACCTGTACAACCAACCGTTTTCCAATCAAACTTAATATACTCTGTGAGCTCTGCTCAACTGAGTATAAAAACATAAACTACAGATACATGTAAGTATAAAGCTAAATAACCAAGTATGCAACTGTTCCAGAAGGCATGCTCGTGAAAAGTCTAGACCCTAGTAGAAATAGGTGAACGAGGCTAACTGAGAGTATAAAAGCAGCGCTGTGCAAGTAGTAATCATTCAGTTTGATTTTAACACGATTTGAGTGAAGCACGCGAGTGTGAAGAACTATTACCATAGTAGAGTGTAGATATATATAGATCATTTGCCTACACTTACTATTTGAGTTATTTACTCAACAGTTCAGCGATTCGAACGTTAGCAGAAGGTGCATAATTATCAGGAATTTCCCAGACTACGTTATAGTATTTAAGGATCTACCAAACTTTTCATCGGAATGCACTTATTGCTTTCACCTCGAGGATGCTTTTGGGTGTAGAAAATACTATTTTAAATATGGGCATAGTACTCAAATCACTCAAAATCTATAGATATTAAATCTATAAAATTTTTTGTGGTTGTCGGGAAACTGATAATCTGATTTGGTTGAAAGCTGACAGCCATTGAGAACTACTACCGAAGGTATACCCATGACCAACATAGAAAGCCTGTCTGATATGCTCAACACAAATTTTCAATTAGAGGTAGAGCAAAATGCAATTGGAGTGGGGAAAGGTGATGTGAGGGTTTTCAGTTTTTATCATCTTGTCAAACACTGATAGAGCTTCCTGTAAATTACCTTCTAATATTTCTCTTAATAGATCTAATATAATATCTTTATCTTTAGGGAGATGTTGAGACAGAGGAAGAAATATAGGAAAAAAAATAAACAAATTTAAATAGGGGAAGTGGGGGAGGGCAGGGAAATTTTGAAGTTAGAGGAAGAAGAGCAGTATAGAGAGAAAAGTAAACGAAAAGGTAGTGGAAGAACGATGAGAAGAGAAGAAGCGGGCAAGCGTATATGAAACTTTTTTTTTCGATACACAAAACTCGGATACATCTAGCCAAAATAAAGCGAACCTTTGGTGCGGCAGAAGTGCAGAAGGACACGACTTAAGGACAATGGGAAAATAGACACAGAGTAATAGTGATGCTATTGAAGCAAGACTAAATATGCCACGAATGAAATCAATTCTCCCATTGCTTCCCCTTTTTGAGCGAGAAATTCCCTTATTTTTTCCAATGCAGCACTAAGACATTTAAAGTTTTACTTTAGTGGATAAACATGTCTTAAATTTAATTGATGCTACATATATCGGGATCAGCCAAATAGGCTGTTACTTAAATTTGATACACTTACATAAGTTTGATTTAGCTTGTTGGAACCTCACATAATTCCTTACTTCAAAGCACTTTCGCTTGGCTGTGTTCCATATCTAATTTGAAAGGGCTAAGTGTTTCGACTTAATTCAGGTAGCCTAGAACAAGTGAATGAGAAGTTATTAAAAAAAATTCAAACCGGTTATTTATGTGTTGAACTGACCAACGAAAAAGCATGAATTTTGAAAATTTACCTTCTAAGCAATTTTTTTTTATTGAAGAATACCGCAGAAGGGCGAAAATCACTCCTTTTGTCATCACTTCAAGAGAAGAGGTTAGGAAAACGCAACGGGGATATGGTGAAGGAGAGGTGAAAAGAGCGGTGCGGAGGTAGACAGATGGAGAAGTAAAGAAAAAAGATGATATATGTATATGGTGGAGAGAGGAACAGCAGCATGGTAGGGGAAAAAGGGATGGAGTGATGAGAGATAAGAGTCGGAAAATTCAGAAAAAGAAAGGGAAAGAAGGGGCTAGGGAGGGGCAGAGAAAGGTGAGATGGCATGGAGAAAGGAAGACTGGGAAAAAGAGGTATAAGGAAACAGTAAGAAAAGGGGTGAAAGAGACGAATAAGTAGACGAATATTCATCATGAGCAGCGGTGGGAACCACAACATAAACACGGTTGCCAAATTGAGAATGTGTTAGTGAGCACGAAAGCAAAATAAATTATTTATTTTGTTTGATTTCAGCGCTTGTACAGTGAGCTCATGTCACACGCACTCTTTGGTATTCTGTTTTAAGAAAGCGTGTGACACTTCTTCAAAATCAAACTAAATGAGTTTGTCGCTATACTCTCGCTATTCGTATACGTATATGGCCACGTAACAGGTGCTAAGCTAACGTCCACCCCTGATAATGAGCTACAGCTAACTAAATACAATTTTTAATGCCTAGGTGAATTAGATTTATTCAACTGAGTAAAGATCACAAAGTATATTAATTGCTAACATAGCAATAGGTTGTAACGGCATAAACCAATAGAGATAAATATAGGCTTCCATAAATCAAAATGATCAATAAGTTGATTTAGTTATGCTGTCGGTTCATCCACCCTTCTGTGAACAAGATAACTTGAGTAAGTTTTCCGATATCTTTTTCCAATTTTACATTTTCGTTTCCTCCTTTTCAGTCACTGGACAATAACAAACGCCCACCTGTTGTACATACAAAATTTTGGAAAAAACTTAGAACGTGATTATTTAGTAAATAATGCAGCTGCGAAGGTATAAATATTTACAATGCGCCGATATTCGCAAACTAAAAACAAAAATTTTGGAATATAAAGATATTGCATGCGCGAACTTCGGTGGAAAGCAGCGGAGCGTAACAAAAGTCTAGTAGGTCACTTTCACCACACCAAAAACTTTAACACAATTTTTAACATAATTTAAGCACAGAAATACACTGATTGGAGTTTTAGTGAGTAAAAGTTAAAATTCTGAACACATTAGCTGAATAAAAAGTGTACAAATAATTATTAAATAACAAATACAGACAGTGGTAGTTTAACAAATTCTGCTGTGGTAAGTGGTGAATGTGACCTACTAGAATTTTGTGAAGCTTGCCTCACACTATTTTTCGCCTATGCAATGTCTCTCTATTATATCGTTTCTGCTAAAAATCCCCAGAACTGAAAGAATTGTTTGTATACAGCGTCATTAGAAAAGAGAGGTTTAGAAAGTAGTATGTGGTATCTTATCTTATAACTTTAATCGAGCAATTCTTGTTTGTTTGTATAGCCGAACGATCTCGAGAACGGCTCAACCGATTTAAATGAAATTCGGTACAGAGAGTACAAGACTTACTACCTAGGTGTTGCTACTGAGAATGTTTCACAAGGTTGCCACCTATTCGAAAAAAAAGAGATATGCCGATATGGGTATCAAACGAAAGGTTTTTCACTCCGCATTACAATAGGGACATTTTTGAGTACGGTTACCATTAAGGGTTGCCACCTATTCAAAATTAAAAAATAACTGTATGGGTATCAAACGAAAGGTATTTCAATCCGCATTACAATAGGGATTTTTTGAGTAGAGTTGCCATTTGGGGTTGCAATCTAATCGAAATTAAAAAAAATTGCATAAGATTTGTCGATATGGGTATGGCGGCCACCGTGGTGTGATGGTAGCGTGCTCCGCCTACCACACCGAAAGCCCTGGGTTCACACACCGGACAATTCAACATTAAAATTTTAGAAATAAGGTTTTTCAATTAGAAGAAAATTTTTCTAAGCGGGGTCGCCCCTCGGCAGTGTTTGGCAAGCACTCCGAGTGTATTTCTGCCATGAAAAGCTCTCAGTGAAAACTCATCTGCCTTGCAGATGCCGTTCGGAGTCAGCATAAGACAAGTAGGTCCCGTCCCGCCAATTTGTAGGAAAAATTAAAAAGGAGCACAACGCAAATTGGAAGAGAAGCTCGGCATAAAATCTCTTCGGAGGTTATCGCGCCTTAAATTTTTTTATTTGTTTCACTCCGCATTACAATAGGGACATTTTTGAGCAGGGTTGCCATTTAAGGTTGCCATCTATTCGAAAAAAAATAAAGGTTGCCGAGCAAATCTCGGTCGCCCAGGTACTGTTTACTTCTCCAAGCATAAAATACTGGCGAGCATTTTAAATAACACTTGGCCTTGTTATACGATTAAGAAGAAGACCTTAATTAGGAAAATATATCTAATGGATCGGCTGTTTTGGTCCCGGAAAATTAGTGCCTTTTATTTTACAAGTATACAATAAAGAAAGATAAAGATACGCATAAGGCGAACTTAAATATTGCTTGAGTTGGGTTTTAAATGATGTAAAAAAGGATTCACGATGCTGCAGTGCAACGATTATGTATTACTTAGGGCTGTTTGCTTTTGAAAGTTGGTTTAAAAGAGATTTTTAATTTCCAGTAGCTCAGTAGTAGGTTCATCTGATCTGTTGTTGTATCGATCAAGACACTCCCTGAAGCTTTGAGGAGTGCTGTCGAAGTTGATGGTCCTTTTACGGATAACGGTCCGCTACTTTATGATAACAAATACCATTAAGGTACAAGCCCGACCATCTCGGGAACGATTTAGTATGACCTCCATGTACTTTATAGGCAGTCCCATCCTCCATCCCTTAGTTTCATCGAACTTGGAGTCGCCAGAGCATCGGCTGCTAAAGAAAGAGGATTCGAATTTGAAAGGGTTGCGAGGCACAACCCCTTGAGTCATTTGAGTATTTAAGTTGCCTCTTACGACAGGTATACCTGCCGCAGGTGTATTTAGATCCACCTAACCTGCTGGGGGTCTGCTAGTTGGAAATAGCACACCCTGAGCCAATATTTCAATTTAACCTGCATTTCCTTTCAACGCAATTGACAACACGGCTAATTACAACATACTTAAATAATTCTATATTACTTCTACATGACATTTGGCATGCAACGTGCATAAAATGTTGCTAATGTGTTTAGTGATCTTTCACTGCGCTTAATTTTTCGCAATCGAAAGCCACTGGTCATCATTTTTAATACTTTTTAAGCGTGTTTTATGTACTTTTCGACACTGTAACAACAAGTACCGCCATGAACGTTTACCTTACGTAAAATAGATACTGTCATTACACGTAGACGTGAGTAGATTATTTATCGGGATATATCGTTGTATTTCAGGCTGCTGAGAACCTGTTCACGATGCATTTTCTTGACAAGCGCCAAAATTTCGGTTTACCTCGGGTTGGAAAAGAACACACCATTCAGATGTAGCCTGTTAGCCGAATCAGTTTTACGATAACAAAAATACAATCCGTGAAGGAAGTCAGTAACTAGTGATACAAATATATGTTTCGGAACTATACTTAAATGCCAAATAAATACTAGTTCGTTAGTAGTTACATTTTCTCCAGTTATAAAATGGACAGATTGGATTTATATATATCATGTATAACATATATTATAAAAACCTTACCAGCTTTACGGAGCTTCGTCTATGAGTATGTCTTCCCACACTTTTCCAGCGGTTTGGAACTCTTGAAAAGGGGATAATATCGTACGAATTTCGATCCGGTTCGAAGCCAACGAAATAGTACCAAGAAAAGAACTTGATCTTAGCTGTAAATTTTTGCACTATTTCCGAACTATCGAAATGGAAATTTGTATCTATGTAAAAAATAAAGATGACGAATTAGTAGTAGCTCCGAATGTACTAGAAGCTAGTGCGCCTTTGAACTAGAGATTTTCCCTAAAGGGAAAAACAACAAAGACCTTATGACATATAAGGAAAAAGTACATTGAGTATTATATTTTACCTTTCACTCGCAAGATACACGATATCGAAAGAATGTGCGCAGCACATGCTAGATATTTACGAAATGGTCTCACGTCCCATAACACGTGATCTGAAAAACACTCCTAAACGCAACTTATTTACCAAAAGACAGGTACACACAATATGGATCGTCATCATAAATTGGCGCTCAAACTTCTAAGTGATTTTTGACGTCGCGTAATAAGTCAGCTGTCCACGTTTCGCTTTATCTGACGCCAATTGAGATCAAAAAAGGAGATCAAGTCTATCCCCATCTATCTCTCCCAGCTCAATTCAGGTATCTCTTTCCCTTGCTACCGAATGGGGGTGTCGATAGCAACATATACATTCTAAGCCGTGTCTTCTTCTCCCGTTCGCATATACGACCTAGCCAATGAAGCATGTCGGCTTTTATTCGGTTCTTTATGCTCTATATCTGCGTAAGTATCTTACATCTCATCACGTTTTCTCTTTCTATACTCGACGTCAGCAGCACGGATCGGACCATACATATCTTGGAGAACTTTTCTTTTGACCATACCAAGTGACATTCTATCGTTTCTCATATTTCAGGTTATATATGAAGATAAACCTGTAGAGCGTGTTTCTTTTTTTTCTTCGAAAGGGAACTTTACCGTATGGATAGCAAAAAATTTTGTATAAAACGACTACTAGTTATCAAACCCAGAACCGAAACCGGAACCGTTACCGTAATCGTAACCGAAACCGTAATATAATTGCATCTGTATCCGAAACCGGACCGCTACTGTAGCCAAAACTGTTACCGTAACCGTAACCGTAACTGAAACTGTAACTGTGATCGAAACCGGATAGTCACGGTAACCGTTCTTGAAACTGTATCCAAAAGTCATCCGCAACTGCAGCTGCAACTGTTACTGGTACTGTAACCGAAACCGTTACCGTAATCCTAACTTGAAATGCAACCGACCCCAATATTGTAATCGTAACCGAAACTGTAACTGTATCAGAAACCGTTACAAAAACTGTAACCGAAACAGTCAACGAACCTTAACTTAAACTGTACCCGAAACCGTAACCAAAATTATAACTATAACTGTAAGTGTAACCGAAACCGTTACCGTAACCATTACTAAACCTGTAACACTAAATTTTGCTGTTATCTAGACCTAAACTAAAACCGAAACCGTAACTGTAGCTGAAATTGCTTCCAATACTGTAACCCTTACCCTAACAAAAGTCTAAACCCAAACCGTTATCGAAATCGCAATCAGGACTTTAATCTTCACTGAATTCAAACCACAAGCGAAACTCTATCCAAAACCGTGATGTAAACCAACAAGTCAATCAGGAGCGATGGAATCAACACTGAAAAGTTACCGTAACCGTCACCGAAAACTGTATCCGAAAGCAAACCCGTTTTCAAAAACGTTTTCAAAGCCGTTAGCGTAATCGAAACTATTACTGAAATAGTAACCGAACCTGAAAATCTTAATTGAAACAGAAAGCGTAATCATAATCGTAATCGAATCCGTAACCGAGACCCAAATCAAAGCCGAAATTATACATGAAGCCGTAATCGAAATTCCAATCGAAACCATAAGCGTACTGAAACAGCAATATTTATCGAAACTGTACCCGAATTCTTACTCAACCAACTCATCACCAACTCTGTAAGCGTAGCTCAAGACGTTACGTTTTTGAGAACTTGAATTTTTTTTATAAGATTGTGCAACACTTTCTTACAAATTTAAAATTTTGATTGATATTAAAAGTTTATTGCACAATGCCCAACTATGCTGTATATGATAAGTTGATTATTTTCCGCAACGTCAATGATTGGGCGTTGCTACCAAAAGCTGATTGAACAAGTGAATGACTGAATGTTTACGGTTTTTATTTAATTTTTGTTTGTCTGTCTCAATCATTGCTACGATGAGCATATAAATCGAAGTTAAGATTGTTTCCTGAGCTTTTGCAATGTAATTTAACGTAATGTAATGGTCTTAATGGTTGAACAAGAGTGCCCTTGTACGGTTAGTTGGATAGCAATGCCAATTTCATATGCCAATTTTCATTTTATCTCACCTTGACACTTCCGCGATGTGTAGAAATGTTGAATGTTGGCGACTCATCCATCCAACATTTGATGATGCGAGTTTATGTATGTGTGTCTGTGTCTAAGTTGCTTGCAACTTGTGTATTGTGGCATGCCACAATCAAATGTGGGAGGTGCTTTGTTCTGTCCACTACCGTTTCCTTGTTTGTTGTCAGCTATTTGATTTGAATTTAACTTAAAAACTGTACTTCATTTGATGTCCGTTAGTTTTCAACTTTACTTTTACATGCACATTACATAGTTTTGCCATATACTTATGCATGTAGCCAGTGATCAGTAGCAAATATTGAGAATGCTGTGGATATATAAAGAGAGATAAATTATAAAGTTTGCGAAAACATTTAATTCTCAGTTCCAAGCCTTTTCGATGTTTGACAGCCGCTGCCGGTGTGTGGTCGTATCGTTACCTCCTACTAAATGTAAGGATCTGTACTCAAGTCCCCGGGAAAGCCAACATATAAGTGATGCTTTTTTAATCCAATTCCAGTGTGTGCCTGCCATGAAAAGCTTTTAGTGCAAATTCAAGTCGGCATAAAACATGTACATAGGTCCTGTCCCGCCAATTTGTAGGAAAAATTAAAAAGGAGCACGACGCAAATTGAAGAGAAACTCGGCCTAAAATTCTTCGGAGATTATCGCGCCTTGCATTTTATTTATTAGGTACTATCCAATATTTGGTATAGAAATTCCAAATAAAAAATAAAAAATAACTGGAGTAGAAATCAAAGAAGGGCTAAGCTTGAAAGTGGATGTAGGAATGAGTGGGGTGAAACAAAATTGTAAACTCGCTATGCTTGCTTTGGTATATATTTTCCGTATATGAGGCTATTTAATTGGGAGAGGTAGAAGAAGTGAAAGTGTGAGTTAGGATGGAAGTGAAAATGGAAAAAAAGTCCGAGTATAAGTGAAACTAAAATTTTATTTTTAAGGAGGTATTCAATATTTGACATATAAATTCTACACATTAGGTTATTCAGGTGGAAGCGGTAGAGGGATTGGGATTGGAAGCGCTAGTTGCAGGAGGAATGAGAGCGCGACTGAAACAAAGGTTCAAATTCTCTATATATTTGCAGATCTTTGTAGGGGGTGTGCAATATTTTATAAATATGTAGATTCTTTATATGGAGTAATTTAGGTGGGAGAGGTAATGATAGTAGAGAGTGGAACAAATATATTAGGGTCTTTGGTGCAAGAGGAAAAAGCCGTGGAAATGGTGCAGGAGTGCAAGTGTGAATGAAACAAAAAATTTATTCTCAATGCCTCTATAATTTTTTAATTGATAGATTGAATATATGAAGTAATTTAGATGGGAAAGATAGAGAGTGGTGGAGGGAGTAAGAGTGGGAATGGGAATGACAGTGGTAGCGAGAGTTAGAATGAGAGTTGGAGTCCGAAAGAGAGTGGGAATGCAAGTGCGAATGACCTTGGAAGTGAGAGGTAGAATTATATCGAGAACGGAGTGGAGATAAACACAATAAGGGAAGGACAGAAACACGAAGAAGAAATGGAAGAAAAGAGTATTAAACTTGTAGGGAAGTACACTTTTCAAATACAGGGCACTACAACGTCTGCCTGGTACGCTAGTATTAAATGTATATATAAGAAGTGGCAGTGGTTATCGGCCAATTTCGCTCATGTTAAACAGCGATGGGAAAGGAGCGCTAAGAAACCCGCATACCATATTTCAAGAAGGTATCTCAATACTAACTGAAGTTCTCGTATTTACAGGCATGGTTTATGAACTTATTTTTTTTTTATTGGATTCAAGGGTTGTGTAGCGCAACCCTTTCAAGGGGTTTGGTATTTAAGTCGCCTCTTACGACAGGCATACCTAGAAGGTTGCATGTGGTCATAATAAATTGTTTGCGAGATGGTCGGGCTTGGTACCGGAACGTACCGGTTCCGCATCCGGTGAGGGACCATAAATATCGATAACACTCTCCAAGGCTTTCGGGGAGAGTCCTTATCGCTTCAACAACAACAATAACTCGCCGAAAATTTTGCATCGGAAAATAAGCCGATATTTATTCCTATTAATAGACCTCAATTCACGCGATCTTTATTAAGATCTATTGTGCTTGACCTTCCGGGCTTTTCCTATATGTGAGGCTATTTAATGTACTCAAGTACCATATAGGTAGTCTGCTTGTTCATTACCTTCATGTCTCTGATGCCTGGCGCCCAGATCATTTTATATAGAATCCAGCGCATCCATCCACTAGCTTAGAGGTAATTGTGTAAGACTGCAAGGCACTTAAAGTTGTCTGGCTGTCTAATATAATGAGAAAGCTTCTTGAGGATAAGCCACTTCGTAGAAATTCTGCACAGCAAGTGTTTATTGCTGATTCCATATCTGCGCTTCGAGGGCGATCTTAAGGCCACAATAGAGGTTGACGGTTGGCGCAAGGGTGCTCAAATGGCGAACGAGTCGATACATGTGTACATATACGGTTCCAAAGTAGTGGAAGGAGTAGGGTCTGCGGTATAATGTGCTGATCCGGAAATAAACAGATCCTACAGGCTGCCGGATTACTGTGGCGTTTTCCAAGCGGAAATAGTAGCCGTAACCAAAGCAGTAGAAACCCTGCAATCGTGTTAACTTTTATATTGACAGTCAAGCAGCAATTAAGGCAATAATCTCGCACAGCACAGCATCTAAATGCGTGTTAGAGTGTAAGCAGTCCCTGGAGAGAATAGGGACAGGGAGGAGCATACATATATATTGCGTCCCAGGGCATATGGGAATAGATGGGAAAGGGTGCATCCCTTGAAGCTTGCTCAGTAGACGTCGCAATTAGACTGGGCGAAATTAAGGGAAGGCGAGAAGTGCAAATGATCGACCAAGCAGGAAAGGCGTGTGTTCAAGCGCGGGGCTGTAAAATTTCGAAAATTATTTGCAGGTCTTACAACCTTAGACTAACAAAGTTGCTTCTATCATTAAAAAGAGAGGACTTTAGACTCATGGCGGGTATTCTGACTGGACACTGCCTTCTGGCGTCACATGCCTTTAAATTAGGCTTGGTCGGGGATAGCAGATGTAGGAAGTGGAGGCTGGAGGAGGAAACGATCGAGCACGTTCTGTGCTCTTGTCCTGCCCTTGCCAGGCTAAGACTCCAGCTATTAGGAGTGATACAGTTGTTAGATCTAGAAGCAGCAAGTAGCTTAAATCCTAGGAAGCTTCTAGTATTTGCCAAGAGGATGGAGTTATTATATAACATTTGTCCTGGTTTTTGACAGGGTTTTTCAGTTTGGTCGTTAAAACAAACTTCTGGTAACAATACGGACTTATTCAGTCTATGTGAGGTCCTCATGGACCGGCCAGTTCAACCTAACCTAAGTGTTTATTGCATGGATTAATGCTTGTAAAATAGTAATGTAGCATCCCATTGACATCGATTTCTTGAAGTTCGGCCTATAAATGCCGGTTCCCGTTTTAATGTCCTCAATGACTCCGGTTAGTATGTGGATTTCTTGTTTCTAAAAGAGTTCTGTCTACAATGGAGATTCTGAGCGTAGGGGCCATTGCATTACGTAATTGGAACACGGAATTTCCTATGCATTTCTTACTATTTTCGTATGCCCTCTTATGTTTCCGCTCTTTCGCTCGGAGATATTACGAAGACTTAGTGCAGCAAGTATTATTGCCAGTTTCTATATTAGAAAAAATTAGGGAATAAAACAATAACTATCGGGTTTTATCGATAAGGAAGGCCACCGAGCTCTTCTCAAGTAGTCCGAAACTAGTAAATTTCGGTAAAGTTGCCCCTTTTGTGGTTTAATTTCAATCCGTATTCAGATGTACACCTTTATGCTTACTCATTGAACTTCATAAGTTCTTGGTACTCACGCCTTTTTATCCGCCTAATCACACCTTATAACGGCTTTACCAAACGAACGAAGTCTATATTTACCTTCATAAATAAAAACGCTTCAAATGTGAAAACGAAGTGAGGAAGCTTTGTCCGTCCGTCTGTCTGCATCTTTACAAGTTAGCTTAAGTAAAATTTCTACTCAAAGTTTGGTATGCAGGTTCCTTGAGACTTATCTCCCGCCGCAATTTACGGAATGAGCGAACCCTGGACCATAACCATGCCCTCTTTTTATATGTATTCAATTTTCAAAAACACCAAAAACTTTATTATTCACTGATAAACGCAGTTACAATTGCCAAACTTCATGTGTGAGCTGAAGTAACAACCCTTCATAAAAACTTTTCAAACATTCAAAAAAAGTTGTCATGAAACCCCAATCTCTTATTCATAAAAAATACAAAAGGTTTATAAAGCAGTTCCATTTATAAGAGTTTTATAAACCAATTTTATTTTTTATGAATAAGCGGGAGAGTTATTGCGCAATATATGAGCTCTGATATGTTAATTATTAAGTGCAAACAAGCCTGGTAGGAAGATATCTTAATCACTTGGGAGGTTTTTGCCTTAATTGCTAAAGTGAATTATTTCGCATAGGTCAGTGTATATATGTATATAAAACGACTACAACACAGGATAGAAAGTACTAGTATTCATAAATTCTAAAATTTTTGATAACCAAGCAAAGATATCGATACAAAAATCTGTCCAAATGAGTTTAAATTTATTTGCCGGTATGCATTCAATATGCAAGTAAGCAATAAGCTTAAATCATTAAGTCATCCGCAATAAAGCAATACACTAAAATATTCATTTATGGGCGTTAACCAATTTTCCCATTGGGCGTGAATTCGACGATGAGCTAAATTTTAATCTGCCAAAAGAGGGCGCGACAGTCCGCTTAGCATACGAAGAGACAAACTGACCAACAATTAATGTTTGAAGGAGTGTCCGCCTGATAGGATTTACAAAAGTTAAGTCGAAAGATTTTTATTTGCACTCGGGCAGTCACTTGGGAATGCGAATTATATGAATACAACTGAGATAAGTTGAAAACGATTGATGATAGCAATAATTTTTCGTATTCACAGGATAAGGTAAGCGCTTTGGTAGGGATTACAAAAGTTATCGATGCGAAGAACAGTGTAAGCAAAAAGGTTGTGACTTAAATTGTCAATTCGATGGTTTTATTGTTAATATGTTAATATACAAATAGTTCAGAAAATAAAAATACCTATGCCTATAAAGTTGGCATAGGCAATATTGCAATAGGAAAAATTGTTGTTTTCAGTAGGAAATTTAGACAAGCAACACTTTTCTCACTTTCACACTCATCGGCCGTGATTTGGTAATCAATTCGAGTGTACTTCTGCCATGAAAAGCTTCTCAGTGAAAATTCATCTGCCTTGCAGTTGCCGTTCTTAGTCGTCATAAAACATGTACATAGGTCCGTTCCCGCCGATTTGTAGTACACGTATTGGAACAGAAGCTCGGTCTAAATCTCTTCGGAGGTAAATCGCGCCAAGAACTTATTTTTATTTTTTACACCTTTCATGAGAATGGAATTTTATATTTACTTCGACACGAATCTCAAAATTGTATGCCTTTGGAGGAAAATAGATAGACCCACCAATAAGTATACCGAAATGATCAGGATGAAGAGCTGAGTTGATTTAGCCATGTCCGTCTGTCTGTATGTAAACTAGCCCTCAATTTTTGAGATATCTTGATAAAATCTGGTGAGGGGGTATATTTAGGAGTCCGATTGGACTTTTGTCGCAACCGGTCGGATCGGACCACTATAGCAGATATCCCCCATATAACCGATTTTTTAGAAAAGAAATTGTTTGTCATATGTTCCTCAATTTATCAGACTGAAGCTTTAAACTTCACCATATGCTTTCATATATTACATATATTTTTGTCTGAAAAAATGGATGATATCAGTTCTATATATAGTATGTATCTCATAAAACCGATTGTTCAGATAAGAAACTTTTAGTAGTTTCTGCCCCATTTTAACAGCTAGAAGCTACAAATGTCTGGAATGGTTACGTATATAGCATATACTGTTGTCTTTAAAAATCATAGAGATCAGTTTTATATATAAACTGTCATGTCTGCCCATTTTTAACGGCTAGAAACTTCAGCTTTCATCAAATACTTACGTTTACGGCATATATTGTTGAAATGTGTGATTCGTGGTTATACTTTTTTTCATGCAGACCATAAAAAACGTGAAACTTTGCATCCTCACACAAAGTACCTACCTATTTTTTATACTCAGTTGAGCAGAGCTCACAGAGTATATTAACTTGGATTGCATAACGGTTGGTTGTACAGGTATAAAGGAATCGAGATAGATATAGACTTCCATATATCAAAATCATCAGTATCGAAAAAAAATTCGATTGAGCCATGTCCGTCCGTCCGTCCGTCCGTCCGTCCGTTAACACGATAACTTGAGTAAATTTTGAGGTATCTTGATGAAATTTGGTATGTAGGTTCCTGGGCACTCATCTAAGATCTCTATTTAAAATGAACGAAATATATAACCACGCCCACTGTTTCGATATCGAAAATTTCGAAAAAGCGAAAAATTGCGATAATTCATTACAAAAGACAGATAAAGCGACGAAACTTGGTAGGTGAGTTGAACTTATGACGCAGAATAGAAAATTAGTAAAATTTTGGACAATGGGCGTGGCACCGCCCACTTTTAAAAGAAGGTAATTTAAAATTTTGCAAGCTGTAATTTGGCAGCCGTTGTAGATATCATGATGAAATTTGGCAGGAACGTTACTCCTATTACTATATGTACGCTTAATAAAAATTAGCAAAATCGGAGATGGACCACGCCCACTTTTAAAAAAAATGTTTTTTAAAGAAAATTTTAACAAAAAATTTAATATCTTTCCAGTATATGAGTAAATTATGTCAACATTCAACTCCAGTAATGACATAGTGCAACAAAATACAAAAATAAAAGACAATTTCAAAATGGGCGTGGCTCCGCCCTTTTTCATTTAATTTGTCTAGGATGCTTTTAATGCCATAAGTCGAACAAAAATTAACCAATCATTGTGAAATTTGGTAGAGGCTTAGCTCCTAGGACGATAACTGTTTTCTGTGAAAAAGGGCGAAATCGGTTGAAGCCACGCCCAGTTTTTCTACACAGTCGACCGTCTGTCCTTCCGATCGGCCGTTAACACGATAACTTGAGCCAAAATCGATATATCTTTACTAAACTCAGTTCACGTACTTATCTGAACTCACTTTGTATTGGTGTAAAAAATGGCCGAAATCAGACTATGACCACGCCCACTTTTTCGATATCGAAAATTACGAAAAATAAAAAAAAAATGCCATAACTATATACCAAATACGAAAAAAGGAATGAAACATGGTAATTGTATTGGTCTATTGACGCAAAATATAACTTTAGAAAAAAACTTGGTAAAATGGGTGTGACACCTACCATATTAAGTAGAAGAAAATGAAAAAGTTTTGCAGGGCGAAATCTAAAGCCCTTGGAATTTGGAAGGAATACTGTACGTGGTATTACATATATAAATAAATTAGCGGTACCCGACAGATGATGTTCTGGATCACCCTGGTCCATACTTTGGTAGATATCTCAAAAACGCCTTCACATATACAACTAAGGCCCACGCCCTTTTAAAATGCTCATTAACACCTTTCATTTGATACCCATATCGTACACAAAAATTTTAGAGTCACCCCTGTTCCACCTTTATGGCGATATCCCTAAATGGCGTCCATCTATAGATCTATGACCCACTTCCTCTTAAAATACTCTTTAATACCTTCCATTTGATACATATGTCATACAAACACATTCCAGGGCTACCCTAGGTTCCTTTTACAACATGGTGATTTCCCTTACTTTGTCTCCACAGCTCTCAGCTGAGTATGTAATGTTCGGTTACACCCGAACTTAGCCTTCCTTACTTGTTATTTTTAATTTATATTAAAAATCTCTTTGGTATGTACATCTGTTCACTATATATTTCACATCTTATACAGCCAATTATTTGGATATTACGAATGGGATAATATTAGTGTTCAGCCCCATTCATGATTCACGTCCTTACTTGTTTTAATTAAAAACAAATTTTAGTTTTTTTTTTTATTTTAACTTTTAAAAATTTAAAAGTCATACAGAACTGTTCTTTAATCTTTTTCAAATTTTTAGTATTTGTAAAATTTCAAAAATTGTTTTATTCCTTTTGAAGAATTGTAGAACTATCAAAAAGCTTGTCAGAACATTTATTGTTTTTGGTATTTGTAAATATTTTGCAGGAACTGTAGTAGTAGATATTTAAAAATTTTGAAATTACCAACTTATAGAAATGGAAATTGAAATTGAACTTTTGAAAAAAAAAAAAATAAAAAAAATTTGTAAATTTTAAAATGTTTTTTTTTTTTTGTTTTGTGCACTTTGAAGTGTTATAACTGTTGAGAAACTATTTAAATTTTTTTTTGTGAACTTTAAATTTTTCGACTTTTCGGAAAATTTTAGTATTAGATGTACTTTTGGAGAACTTTTTTTTGGGTATTTTAGAACATTCGTAAAGCTACTCAAAGCAGCTTGAATTTTAAACGTTTTGTTTTTAAATTTTTAGGTATTTTTACTTTAAAAAAAATGTGAATATGTCGAGCCATTCAAATAAATTTTCCCCCTTTCGGGAATGGAACTATTGAAAAGTTATTCAGAATCACTAAAATTTTTGTTTAATATTGAATTGTTGAAAAGTGGTGAATATTTTTTCTTGCTCTGCAAAACGTTCTTGCTTCTTCTCAAAAATTCTAGTACTAATAAAAAGTTACTCAGAACAAATTTTTAAAAATTTCGACCTTTGCCAAACTTTTTGTTTTTTCAGGAACTACTTAAAAGATATTTGGAACACTTTTTTCGTTTTGTCAACTTCGTGGATATGAAATCACTTGACTAGCTTATAGTTATGGTATGTTCTATGATACAACTGAACTGGGTAGTTCCACTATTACGTATTTGATATAAGCTGCGTTATTTTTCAGAACTAAAATTTGTAAAATGCTGAAAAGGTATTGCTACCCCAGCAACATCATATTTGGAAAACTTTAAATTTGTATGGGATATTTGAAATCAATGATCTATACTAGAAGGATAATTATTTACCGAGCTGTTAACATGTGAACTGATTAAACACATCAAAAATACCCTATCAATAAAGTAAAGCGAAATCCTTATCCTTCTTTTATCAGAGCAGTGCTTCTTAAGCTTTGATATCTTTCCTGCGGAAACTACGCCGCAAATCAATGCTAAGAAATTTTTTAAAAGATATCAATGGAATAGAATATCTTTGTTTGAATAAAGACATTCAAAACAAATTTCAGAAATATTTCCTCCAGATCAGAACCGTTGCTGGCATATTGGAACCATATCGAAGCCTCCTTAAAAGCAAATAGGAGCTTGAACGGTGACATTTTACTATGTTGGAGGTAGATCCGTAAGACTTGCCTCGACATTGAGTCCGCCACAGACGTTTCGACCATTGTAACTACGTTTCCTTTTTGCCTATATTCTGTCGACAACAGGTTCGGTGCATTTTCCGACTTTACTACACATGGGATTCCGGCCTCGCCCTTGGAAGTTTGAGAAAACTCCCATAAACTCTTTCAAAGTGCTAATGTTGTTCATACTGTTGTTCATTTCAGTGATGAGATTTTGTGTGTCATTAATAAATATGTCTCAATTCTCCTAGTTTTATATTAACCCCAATTTGCGGCAGGTACTTTCCCATGACAAAACATTTGCTCTACTAATTTAAGTTAACATACTTAAACTGATATTAGTCATCACTTTCATTGCTACGCTTTCAAAAAATTACGCCCATCACGCTACTTAAAGCACTCTCACATGAATATCTATTTCAAAATTTTTAATCGAACGGTTTATCTTATTAAGTATGTTTAACTACACCTATAATTATACCACCTATTAATACGATACGATAGTCTCAGTTTTTACCCAATTTTACTTTAATTACAAGCTTTTAAAACTAACTGTACATACATCGTTATAATGAATGAAAATTAAGTTAGTAAGGAGTTTGACGTTGTACTCTGAATTAGGAACGTAAAGCTCTTAGAAGATATTAAATAGGCAGCTGAAAGTATTGCAATATTTCATTTTGAGCTATGGCGGAAAATAAAACACTAAATTTATGAAAATTTGCTGCGCAATGTGCATTAGCAACTTGATTTATTAAGTTGTACAAAGCCACATTGTAAATTCTAATTAATAAGTTCAAAATAGAAGAAAACGAACAATTTAAGTTGTGCTTGTTAATTAACTTAGAAACTGCAATTACTACCATCAATAAGAGTTTTTTATGTAGATGCAATGAGTATTTATTTACACCATGCCTTGGGAACATTTTCCAAGAACGCAAATTGCTTGAAAAACTGCATCTACCGCAGCGAGCTTGAAAATAGAAATTTAAAAAGGTTGGTCTTTCAAAAAGACTATTTTTTTAAAAGGTTATTCTTTTTAAAGTATAATTTTTTTCAGAAAACATAATTTTTTTAAATATATTACTTTGTTCAAAAAGGTTACTTTTTTAAAAAGGTTGATTTTTTTAAAAAGGATGCTTTTTTTAAAAAGGTCGCTTTATTTAAAATGCTTACCTTTTTTTAAAATGCTACTGTTTTTAAAAAGGTTCCTTCTATAAAAAAAAATAGTTTTTTTTTTTTAATATTACTCTTTGTTGGGTTAGGTTAAACTGGCCGGTCTATGAGGACTTGACATAGACTGAATGAGTCCGTAGTGTTACCAGAAGTTTGTTTTAACGACCAAACTGAAAAACCCTATCAAAAACCAGGTCCTATGTTATAAAACAACTCCGTCCTCTTGGCAAATACTAGAAGCTTCCTAGGACTTAAGCCACTTGCTGCTTCTAGATTTGACAGCTGTATCACTCCTAATAGCTGGAGTCTTAGCCTGGAAAGCGCGGGGCGCGAGCACAGAACGTGCTCGATCATTTCCTCCTCGAACCCTCCAAGGCATGTGACGCCAAAAGGCAATATCCAATCAGATACCCGTCATACAGCCTCTCTTTTTAATGTATTTTTGTTAGTCTATGGTTGTAAGACCTACACACAATCTTCGACACTTTACGGCCCCGCGCTTGAACCCACGCCTTTTCCGCTTGGTCGATCATTTGCAATTTTCGCCTTCACTTAGTCTCGCCCAGTCTAATTGGGACGTCTACGGAGCAAGCTTCAAGGAATGCGCCCTTTTTAGCTAGTTCATCTACTTTTTCATTCCCATCTATGTACACATGTATGGCCTCGTCCTCCATTTGAGCACCATTGTACCATCCGTCCACCTCTATTGTGGCCTTAAGATTTCCGTCGCAGCGCAGATAGGGAATCAGGCAGTCTGTTCGTCTTATGATTTATGACTCTATACTACTATGGCCGTATGGTCGGCGCTCAAGCTGCCCGAGGCACCGAGGTTGTAGTTGTTAACGTTATGTTCTTTGCTACCAGGTCTACAGGTGGAATGTACAGTTCTGCCGTTGGAATTGTTTTCAGGGCTCCCGTAATGCTAAGCATTGATAGTCTGCATACCCCCTCTAATTTTTGAGCTAGTTTGCTTTTTGTGTGGCTTTTCCCCAAACAAGAACTCCATAGTATAGAATAGGGCTTACAATCGCTGTAAAAACCCAATGAGAAAGAGAGGGCGATGAGCCCCACGTACACCCCAGTATTCTTTTACATGCATAAAGTGCCGTTGAAGCCTTCTTCACCCTCTCCTCCACGTTGAGCTTCCAAGACAGCTTACTGTATAGGATGATTCCTAGATATTTTGTGCAAGGTTTCTCCTGTAGGGTAAACCCTCCTTACTTAGGCCCGGTCCAATTTGGGACCGTATACCTCATTGCAAACAAGACCATATCCGTCTTCTCCGCGTTGACTTTCAATCCGACATTAGATGCCCAGGTATGAATATCCCGAAGCGTCCCATCCATCAAAGAGCTAATCGTCGGAAGGCACTTTCCAATTATGACAATTGCAACGTCATCTGTGTAGGCCGTAAGTCTTACGGGTTCCTCATCGAATCGGCTGAGCAGTTGGTTGATGACCAGCGTCCACAGCAGAGATAGTGATATCACCCCTCCCTGCAGCGTGCCCCTGTCCTCTGATTTCGTGGCCACGTACAATCCCCATTGACCAAGCAATGTGCGGCTTGTCTGCTCTGCGGCTGCGAGAGTTGTCCGGATGGATATACAATGTGGATGACCATGCAGCTATCCTTCGTCGGACTATTGCGCTCCGACTGTATTTATCAATATGAAGTACGAGGTTATTGTTCCGGATAGGGATTATGGTTGAAGGAACCGTCGGACCTGAGCGATAGGCTGCAGATATATACTGACGGCTCCAAACTGGATTATAAAGTGTATAGCGGTGTCTTTGCACCTCAACTAGGGTGGAATCTATCATTTAGCCTACGCGATCATTGCAGCATCTTTCAGGCGGAGCTGGCTGCTATAAATGAGGCCGCTTATCACCTGGGGAAGGCTGCTCATGGCTATAACGATATTTGTATTTACTGTGACAGCCAGGCTGCATTAAAAGTACTTGGATCGGTCGCATGTAAGTCCAGGACAGTAGAGAAGTGCCGCAAATCTCTTAACGAGATCGCTGAGCAAACTTCATTCAGTCTGGTATGTGTGCCTGGACACTCGAATATACCGGGAAATGATATAGCTGACGAAATTGCAAGAGGGGGCACCATCCGTTCCGCTTTCGTCGTCCTGGAAGGGATTGAGCATGCCGCTCGCTACCTGTAAGCTCATTTTGAAAGCGATTTTCCTTAGGGAAGCGGGTGTGAGATGGAGTAATCATGAATCCTGCTACCACTCCAAGCTCGTATGGCCTGAATGGGATGCGAGACGCACAAAAAGTCTCTTTCTTCTGGGTAGAGAGGGCATATCTCTGGGGTTGAACTTATAACCGGCCACATAGCAATCGAGAGGCACGTACAAAGGCTAGGTGCTCCCTATAATTATTACTGGAGGAGCTGCAAACACGAAGAGGAGATAGAAACAGTCAAACATTTTCTGTGCTTTTATTCCGCGCTTTGGCACAAGAGGAAGAAATCTCTGGGATCTGCCTTCTTTCACGATCTTTGTTATCTGGCTAAGTTGGAACATATGAAACTCCTGACGTTTGCTGTATCGAGCTGCTGGTGCACTGGTCCTCGCACCGGTGGCCACTCTAACCTAACCTAACCTAACAATCCCCATTTCCCCATTGTGATGTAATCCTCCTGCAATTTAACATGCAGCCGATCCATCTGGTTAAGGCTGGATATACTTTTACGTAACTAAGGCCATTCATAATCGCCCATTTAGAAACATTATTGACAGCCCGGCAATGTCTAAGAAGACTTCTAGAGCACATTACTTATATTCCAGGGCTTTCTCTATTCTTATTACCACCCTATGCAATGCGGTGTCTACCGACTTGCCTTTGGCGTACGCATGTTGTGTTGTGGAGAGCAGCTCTTCATCCACGTTGGACTTTATGTACACATCTATCAGCCTCTCAAAGGTTTTGAGCAGAAATTATGTTAAGCTAATGGGTATATAGTCTTTGGGATACACGTGACCGATCTTTGCCGCCTTTCGTAGGAAAGCTACCCGAGCAGTTCTTCAAGATTGCGGTATATTATTCAGTCTTATGCATCCATCGAATATTATTTTAAGCTATTCCACGACCGTTCTACTTGAAACTTGTAGCATGGCCGGTAATATACCATCTGGTCCCGGCGATTTAAATTTAGAATACGTCCTCACTGCCCATTCGATCTTGGTATCAATCACCAAGCCCCGCACTACCCGCTCCGTGATCGAAATGTGAGTGCTGGCTAAAGGTTCCTTTTTTAAGAAGGTTGCTTTTTAAAAAGGTTGCTGTTTTAAAAAGGTTACTTTTTTGAAAAAGCTTACTTCTTTGAAAAAGGCAACTTTCTTGAAGAATCATACTTATTTTAAGAAGGTTCGTTTTCTGAAAAATGTTACTTTACTGTATGGAAATTTCCAAAGAAAAGGGTTGCTAAATTACCACAATGCAAACAAAGAAATTAACGATTTCATAAATTACGTAAAATTGACAGTCATTTCCTTATCCGCATCTTATAGCTGATATATTGGTAGAAAAACTGAAATTAGACCCGCTATACGAATTGGGTTGTTTTATTGGAAAAAAGAAAGAAAATTTCTAATTTTCTGCAACATAGTTATGCGGTAACTACCTTTCGTTAGCTCCAATATAATAATGATTCACATCATTTAAGTAATGTACAATAATATTCAATTAAGCTAACCGTATGTACGTTATACAATAAGCGGAAGCACGATCATGAGTATGAGTACTTTTACATAACAAAGCAGTGAAAGAACAAAAGAATCCACACAGGAAGAGTTGATGCCACAATCACGAATGTTTCGTGTTATGCGAAAATCAGCAAAGTAAAATCTTAATGATATTCTTGGAATCATTTCCGTTTTGTTTTACTTTCCTTTGGGGGCTAGCGGTCGTAAGTTGAAATGTAAAACAATTGTTACAACAATAGCAACAACAACAATAAATAAGACTCACATTAAAAACTCAAAAAAAAGAACAAATCTAAATAAATTACAAAAAAAAAAAAAAACCAAAACAATAAAAACAAAAGTGCAAAAATAAAATATTCACTCAAAATTCCGTTTTATCATTCAATAAAACAACGAATGATCATCAGCTCCCATGATGTTGCAGCAACGGTATTGAAGGTTGCAAAGTAGTGCCAAATGGCAAGTGGCAAGGTGTTACCTTTGTCGCTACTACACTTGTTAGCCGCTATGTTATTGCTTCTGCTGCTATATGTATCTATAAATGTACTAAGGTATGACCACGAGGAAGTATGTATATGTGTATATGTGTACATATAGCACCTGCTGCTTTTCATCTCCTATCCGCACCCACTTAAGCCACATGCCATGCCATGCTTTGGCAAGAAAACCACAGGACGAAAGCATCAATTCGTCGTGTTGCATAATCATTATGCAAGTTTGAAATCGCGCTGTTTCATTGCTCGTTGGAGTTGATATTTGCGCTTGTTGTTGTTGTAGTTCTTTTCCATTTTCATTGCACGGATTCGCTTTTAAATGCGCGTGCGCACCAGGCGCACTTCCTTAACATTTTCATTTCACTTGATCATTTTGACTGCTTTGCCAAGTGCAATCTATCTATGTATGTTTGTGTGTTGATATCTAGACACACATATATGTATGTATGCGCATTTTTAGTAACACCTTGCGATCGCTTAAGTTTTTATATTTATTTTTTTTTGGATCTTTTTCTTCTTCTTCTTCTTCTTATACCGCATTTTCTATTTCTATTATGCTTTCGGTTTTAGTCAGTGATTGCATTTTTGATGTTGAATTACGATTAGAGTAACTGTGCACGCAGTTTCAATTCACCTATTTGTGGTGTCAATGTTCGTGCCACATGTGCTGTTGCAGAGTTCATTTTTTAACTGAATTGAGTTCATCGAAGCGTTTTATCTAACACTTAACCTCTAAATTAAGGACTGTTCGCTCTGACTACCTGAACCCGTAGCTGTGCCTCGATGGTCCCTTAGAGCCACAATAGAGGTATAAAGTTAGCGCATGGGCACTCAAATGACCAATGGTTCCAAACTAACGTATGAGTATGTTCTTCGGCAAATGGATCCTGCAAGCTTTCAAATCACTGTAGTGTTTTAGCGGAAGTAGCAGCCGTGGCCAAAGCAGTGCAAAGACTGGAAGATATCAGATTGAACTGCAGCCCCGTTGATTTTTATATTGACAGCTAAACAGCTATTGAGGTAATTATCTCGCATAGCATAATTTTCATGTATGAACAATCCATAGAAAGAATCAGGATAAGGAGAAACATACATCTATATTGGATCCCTGGGTAAAAAGTAACCTAATTGGGTGATGCATTTATATCAGGTAGAGAAAAAATGATTTGCAGTAACGATCAAAAGTTACTAGCGAGTTGTTGTCGTTGATGCTACCACAAATAATGGTAAGGTTTTCGCAGATGGTCGTCGATTTGTTAGTTGCCAACTTCGAAAGTATCCCCGCCTGCGGCGCTTACCAAAGGCTCTCCGTGGTTACAAATTGAGTTAATGTGACTTTTCTCCTCCCGAAGGCGTATTGGAGAGGTGCCTGCTAGCTCCAGGATTTTTCTGCGATTGCTTGAGGATAAGCCAGCAACTCACAACCGCTAGCTGCCCATGTATGGCTGTATAGTCTCTAGAGCAGGGGACTCATTGCAAAATACTCATCCGCTCGTGCTCTTTGTAAACGAGGCCATTCGCTGGAAAGAGCCGATATCACACCTAATTTTGGAGTGAACTTGTCCGCGTTCCGTCATGGAGAGACTGACGCCACCAACAAGCTTCTGGTGCACTCGCAACTCCACGATCTAGATCCTGCATCCCCACAGATTTGATGGGTGCAACAATTTTTCATATTTAGCTTTGGCATTCTCGGCATGCTATAAACAACCTTCTACTGGAGAAGGACGTTGTACTTGGTTTTAATCAGGTCCCAGCTCAGCTAAAATGGCACTTAATAAAACAATATCCTGGCTTTTGTGAGATCTGCAAGCATATGACTTGCGTTTAGGTAAAATCTTAACAAAATGCTTTCCTTGGTGCTTCTCATAGCTCCATAGATTTTACTACATTGTCGTAAGGGCCAGCGTGCTACATGGGATACCATACGACGCAGCAGAGGAAGAGGCTCGATAATTGTTACAGAATTGGATTTTAGGCCAAGATATCTTAAGTTTAATGTTTTTAAATTAAAGGTAATAACGGATTTCGAAAACCTGGTTTTACTATCGGCTTACTATCGATAGCGAAAGTTACGTTCAGTCATGGGTTTGTTTGTCGCCGGGTCATCGGATTCTTATTGTTTTTAGTCGGCTAGTTATCGACAAGTACTTAATCGGTATCTGCTTCATTAAAAAACCGATGATAATACTTCGATAGCAAATCGATCATTTTCTGCAAATAAATCGACAAATGTTCGATAAAAATTCTATAACGCACAGACAACAAGCAGGTACCACTCCTTTAACAGTATATTTATTCATATGACTTTTCGATACTAAATCGACAATTTTTTGATAACATATCGGGAACTTTTTGATTAATAATATATAACTTTTCCATGATAGGTCAATATCTTAAGAAAAAAATTTCGATAAATTTTAAGAACCAAATCGACAGCATTTATATTACACACCGATAACAAACAGATAACACTCCGATACCAAATGTATGACTTTTCGGTAATTTGCAAAAAATGAGTAGCTCATTGATAGCTGACCACAAAATGGTAAAAAATCGATAGCCACTTTTTGAGAAATAATAATATCGATAACTTTCCAATAATAATAAGGAAATTTTTTTAAAATACAGCGAAAACTATTCGATAACACACCGATAAAACATTAATAACATTTCGATAATAAATCTATAACTCGGTTATCGCGGGGTTGATAACACATTTATAGAAAACGTATTACTCGTGCATAAGTAGAGGATAAGACGTCCATATCGCGTCGAACACAAACCGGTATCTCATCGATAACTGGGCTTATTCTTACATTCTGTATTCCCCATACAGCATGTCAATACCACATACTACGCCTTTATCTACAGTCCATATAACATAATACATCCAAACACTACGCTTATATCTAAATTTACCTTCCGCTTACCTTCTGGACTCCCCTATACAGTGATTCAAGGGGTTGTGTAGCGCAACCCTCTCAAGGGGTTGCCAGCGCAATATATAGCTTCCCCAACGCAATTGTCAACCTCATCTACCAGTGTCGAATCCTCTTTCATTAACAGCCGAGGCTCTGGCGACCCCAAGCTCATCAAGAAACTATTGGGTGGGGAGGGAGGGATGGCCTAGAAGGTTTAATGTAGTCATATAAATCGTTCCCGAGATGGTCTGGCTAGTACCTTAATGGTGCTTTGTTACGTAACGTACCGAATCTATATGCGGCAAAGGACCGTCAACATCGATAACACTCCCCAAAGCCTTTCGGGAGCGTCTTTATCGTTAATACAACAACAACAACAAATCCCCTATATAGTGAACAAAAATATTTACATCAAAAACTCACTAAAACATATGTCACCATTGTGCAGAACTGTACTAACGCCCTGTGTTTTTGAAGAACAGATCAAATAATGAAAATCGTGGATTTCCGGCGGCTACCATCAACATTGCGGATTAAAAAAAAAAAATAAATGTAAGGCGCGATAACCTCCGAAGAGATCTAAGGCCGAGCTTCTCTTCCAATTTGCGTCGTGCTCCTCTTGATTTTCCCTACAAATTGGCCGGACGGGACCTACATGTTTTATGCCGACTCCGAACGGCATCTGCAAGGCAGATGAGTTTTCACTGAGAGCTTTTCATGGCAGAAATACACCCGGAGCGCTTGCCAAACACTGCCGAGGGGCGACCCCGCTTAGAAAAATTTTATTCTAATTGAAGAACCTTATTTCTAAAATTTTGATGTTGCTTTGCCCGGGAGTTGAACCCAGGACATACGGTGTGATAGGCGGAGCACGCTACCATCACACCACGGTGGCCGCCCAACATTGCGGATTATTTTCACCATAATTAAAAGGCAATAAGTCTGCATATGAAATTAAATGATAAAAAATATATATTGCTATACAAATATTTACACTAGCAAATTGTTATTAGTTAAATACTTGTAAATATTATTATTAGAGAAAGGCAAGTAATTTAATTTTAATGCAGTAAAGTGCACTTAAAGAAAAGTATCTAAGTGAAATTACGATGGCATAATATTTGCGCTAATCCGCAATTAAAGTGAATGAAATTCATAAATATTTCCTGGCATTTTGATGGATGAAGCATCAAATAATTAGAATGCAGCAGCCGTTTCGAACGACCCAGACAAGATCATTAAAGTAGGCATAACAGTTTTGCATCTAATAGTTATTAGTGATGATGTCGATGGTCGGAAAAAAAATCTAAAAATTAGAATACTCGCGTATATATGTACATGTAAACATGCAACACTAAGTAGACATAGAATGTCAGCATGTGATTATTTTAGATTAGGAACAGCAACAAACGAAAGTCTACGAATTGTGTATAAACAAAAAAAAAAACTTAAAATTGGCATGATTTGGTATCATGTTTTGCCCAGCTCTGATTTTTATGAAATATGTTGTTGATACTAATATCCATGCACTACTTTATACTCTGCTTGCTGTTATGCTGGATATAAAAAGTTTAAGCCACGTCACGAAACTCGCCACCACTTTGTTGTTCCAACGCTAAGACCATTTTGCGCAATTTGCCACTTTCTTTCAATCCACCAGCACTTGAACCAAAGCTTCCGCCAGCTGCACCATTACGACACGCACGTTCGCTTGCAAATAAATCTGTTAAAGACATTCATACGGTGGCTTTGTGATAATACTTAAGTGCTTTGGAAAATACTTAACTCACCGAGCTATTATCTGCTAGCTACTTCCGGTGGTAAATGTTTACAGCTGCCGCTAACGAGTTATTCTAATCAAACCATGCATATTAGCAATGGAATTAAATGTCTGCTCACCTCATCGACAATGAAAACGAATGCGAGTCCCTCAAAAAGTGTCGGTTATTGCCACGAAAAACTAAAAAACCGTTACAATGTTAGCTCTTGAAATTAGAAAAAAAATGTATAAAACAAATTACAAACTGTAAACGTAACATCAAATTGACTTACATAATCTCGAAATATATAATCGATTCACTGAGAAATCTCGAGTAATCAAATGGTGTATGGCCCTGAAGATTCAAGGCCCTGAAAGTTTAATGGTGCTTGTACAGGATTTATACCAGGCAAAGCATAATCAACATCGGTCACACTCCCCAAAACCTTTGGGGAGTGTCTTTATCGCTACAACAACAACATCAATATTATAAATCATTTTAAAATATTCATATATGATAACATATTATATATAAAATAACTATTAAATTTGTTTAAAATTTCGAAATTGTTTAAGTCGATCCCTAAAAGTATTTTTACTAAAACCAGAAGTAAAACATTTAACAGGAGAATATGTTTTAAGTGCCACAAAAAAGTGATTTGCAATCAAAACCGAAGCCGAGGCTGACATGTTGTCATCAGTTTGTGATCGAAGAGCCATCAGTTCGTGTTTGGTGTGTTATCGATGGGGTATATGCGAATTTGTGATTTGTTATCAAAGTTTTAATCGATTTTTTATCAAAAGTTTATTGATATATTTAGTATCGAGAAGTTTTTGGTTGTTTATCATAACAGTATCGATTATTATCGACAAATTATAAATATGTTATCAGAGTGTTACTAACCTTTTATTAGCGCGTTATCTAATTGTTATCGAAAAGTTATCGATTTTCTATGGAAAAATTAGTGATTTGTATCCTTTTTATGGCTTTTTATCGATTTGCCATCGACGATCGAAGAGTCATCGGTTTTTTATAAAACAGATACCAATAAAACTTCAATATAGAAACGATGGCACAGCTGTAACACGTCGATAACAAGCCGATGAGAAACCAATAACAAGCCGATGGCTCGGCGGTAGCAAACCCTTAGCTCGACGACAATCCACTGTAGATAAAAAAGCCGATAATAAACCTACAAATTGTCAGTGTAGGTTGTAACATACAAAAAAAAAAAAAAAAAAAAAAAAAAACCCTAAATTATTTATTATCTGCTAAAATAGCCTCTGTTGTGGTTTAATCTTAACACCTGGGCGAGCTCTAGTTAACTTTTAAACATGAACTTTCAAAACGTGCACCTTGGAATTTTTCCGTTGGAATAAGGGATTGTTTTTGGGCCGTTTTCCTCAATTCCAAATTGTTTTCTCGATCGTTTAGGGATCAATTGAGATAATTTTGGGATTGACTTTTGGAATCATTTCTGAACCATTTTGAGAATATACCTGATAAATTCGGAACTGTTTTCGGGACTATTGCGGTAATAATGGGGCATTATTTTCGGCTTTAACTAGGTATATTACAGGATAGTTTTGAAATTGTTTTTGGAATCATTTCGAAACCATGTACGGATTTTACCGACCAATTTGGAAGAGTTTACGTGATATTTACGAAACTACTTCGAGATTATTTAGGTATTGTTTTCGTGGTCTATTTTAAATAAAATAAATAAATAAATGTAAGGCGCGATAACCTCCGAAGAGATCTAAGGCCGAGCTTCTCTTCCAATTTGGGTCGTGCTCCTCTTAATTTTCCCTACAAATTGGCCGGACGGGACCTACATGTTTTATGCCGACTCCGAACGGCATCTGCAAGGCAGATGAGTTTTCACTGAGAGCTTTTCATGGCAGAAATACACCCGGAGCGCTTGCCAAACACTGCCGAGGGGCGACCCCGCTTAGAAAAATTTTCTTCTAATTTAAAAACCTTATTTCTAAAATTTTGATGTTGCTTTGCCCGGGGTGCGAACCCAGGGCATACGGTGTGGTAGGCGGAGCACGCTACCATCACACCACGGTAGCCGTGATAATTTGGAAATTATTTTCGGGATAAGTTCGGAAGTGTATTCGGTATAATTTTCTGATAGATCCGCTAACTATGTATAAGGTTTTAAGTTTGTTGGTCAATTAGTAGTTTCTTGAAATTTAATAGAAAAATTTCGCCGTTTGGTACGAAATTTTTTAAATATCTCGCCTCAGGGGCGACCTATCGGAATTTTCCCCTTTTTTAATGCATTACTATAGGGTTCCTCAACTAAGTGTGAGGTATTAGGTTTGCAGCTCAATGGGACTCCATCCAACTCGTAAAATTGTCTGAAATATCTAGATCTGTTCGCCATGTAGCAGAAAATCTTTCTTCTTTTGTGAAATTTTTACGGTTCCTTTATCTATGTAAAAGTGTTCACGTTTGGCGGTCAACGAGAACTTATTTAAAAATTAATCGCAAGATTCAAAATATCTGGATCCCTGCATACATTTTTCAATTATCTCGACCCGTATGTCACCTAGAGGAATTGTGTCTCCTGTTGCTGCATTGTCACTTTGACATGATCTAAGAGTAAACATTCAAGTTTCTTGCTCAATTAGAAGACAATATAAAACCAATCGCAAAACTCCAGATGATCTGGAGGGGTTTTCCAACGATCTCTTAATATCTATATAGATAGCTTCCCGAGCTAGTAGAATTTTAATACCTTTTACGAAAATGAAGTGGTATATTAAATTTGTTGCGAATATGAAAATTGTAAGTCCTTAAAGGAGAAGAGATAGACCCCCAAATAAGTATACTGAATTGATCAGTCTGAAAATCTATGTCCATCTCTGTGTTTGAACGCAAACTAGTCCCTCCATTTTTGAGATATTTTGATGAAATCTGGTGAGCGGGTATATTCAGTTGTCCGGTAAGACATTTGTCGGAACCGTTTATATCAGGCAACTACGGCACATATCCCCCTTACAGAAAAATAGTTCTCATTTTATTGTATAGATTACACTTTTTTTGATATATGCTTCAAATGCCACCAAATCATTACGTTTGTATAAGGCATATATTATAGAATGAAAAAATCGTAGAGATCGGTCGTATATATAGCACATATCCCATACAACCTATTGTTTAGCCAAGAGATTCATGGCCATAGCTACACTCTAAAGTGAAAATCGTAAATTTACTACCATAATGGTAGGCAAATTTCGTGTTGAATTTTATGGAAAAAACGTGTAGTACTTTAGACACTGTATGCCTAAAATGGTACTCTCCCGTTGCTTATATGAGTCATTTATTTTGAAAGTGGTTTAAGTCCATTTTTTTCTTATATTGAGATATTTAAGGGTTTGTGTTTGATTTGTTTCAAAAATATTGTTAAGTAGTATTTTTTTTATGGCTTTTTGACCTTAAACATGTTAGAATATATAACGTAATATGTTTTATAAATTTTACTATCAAAATAATCTGTTTCAGAACCTAAAATGGACTTAAACCACTTTCAAAATTAATAAAATTACTATTTTGTTTGTGAAAAGGAATAAGCCCACTTATTTTTAAGAAATTAAATAATATAAATTGTAGATATTTTATCTTTGACGTAGATGAATGTAATAGCTTTAAAATAAATAGGGAAGTTTTCAAGTTAGATACAGATTTTTATTTATGTAATTTCATTTCATTTCATTTATTTGTTTATAATTCAGTACAAAGATTTCGTCTTATATAAAAGCACTGAATAATATTATAGTCATATTAAAAATGATTATATCAAAAACTAAAACTAACATACAAACTTAAATTAATATTAGTTAACAATATAAAATCAAACAATATGGAATCAAAAGTTTAAGATTTTAAGAGTTAAAAATATAATATTATTATTGAAAATACTCATATATTAACTTTTTAAATTGCGCTGCATTGCTGACCAATTGTAAATAGGGGGGTAATCGATTCCAAATCCGTATGGCGTTAATATAGCGTTAATTAGAATTAAATTAAAAAACTATTTTTAAAAATAAATATTAATTCATTTATCAAAAAATTTAATTAACATTCATTTATTTATTTAGGATAATGTTGAAGATTTAGCCATATTATTTCTCCTCATTTAGATTATGTGTGAGGTTGTTAAAATATTCATGGTGCATAAGTTGAATATTAGACTGGGTCGATTTATTAACCGATATCGCGCCATTGATTTTTCGATAGGATTTGAGCTCAGGAAAAAAAAGTTCCACAACGCATACCCAAAAAAATAGTTTTCGAGCCTGCAAAAAAAAAATGACGAAAGGGTAAATTTTTCGACCAAAACACTCCCCAAAACCCAAAAAATATTTTTTTCAAAAAACTGTTGTCGCCAATGTTTTTACAACAGTTCTCTGAAGAAAAAAATATTTTTTGGGTTTTGGGGAGTGTTTTGGTCGAAAAATTGACCCTTCCGTCATTTTTTTTGCAGTCTCGAAAATTATTTTTTTGGGTATGCGTAGTGGAACTTTTTTTTCCTGAGCCCAAATCATATCGAAAAATCGATGGCCCGATATCGATTAACATTCGTCCATAAAAATCGACCCAGGTTATTGTATATAATTTAGTAACTCCATTATATCCATATACTTAGGAGTTGAAATGGGACGTATATTTTTGTATAATGGTGTTAATTCTATTTTGTTGAAGTTCCTTGGTCTTCCCCGACAAGGTAATAAATCAAGTATTTTGAACTCTTTATCCACTTCCATAGATTCTTTATAAAGCTTATTATAGGGTGCATTTTTTACAAATCGCATCCAGCATATCCTCAGCCCATTTACAGGTTCGCCACTAGAGTTTTTTAATCTTTTATGAATTGCTTCGTCCAGATAATAATTAATAATAAAAAATTTTTTGAAAAATAGACTGCATAGACGTTGTACATATGTATCTTGAAGACTTTTTATTGCATTTTGGAAACAAACGTTCAAACAAATTGGAACTCAGTTCCCTTGCGCATATAAATCCAAATGATAGCTCCTTAATTTGCAGAACTGCTTTGCACACACAAACATTTCAAATATATTTTATAGCTTATTCACCTATTTATAATTATATTTTAAAGCTTATTCACTTTTTCCCATCACGAGGCGACTAACGCGACGATTTCACAGAAAATTAAAATTTACAGTTACCTGACCGAAATTTACACATTGTTGTGTGAAATTACAAAGCACTCTTCTTGCGTAAAACTACGTACTTTACGAGTGTAAATCAAAATATTACACGTTCTTTTATAGTAATATAATCCATTTTTTTTATTTTCAATATGAATACGTACAAGAAATGGGCATTTTTACACCAAAAAATTATTTCAACAGGAATTTACCCCCATTTTGATCTTAATTTCATACAAAAGTTTTAGTGTGTATATCATGCAGACAACAACAAACGTAAAACTTTGTGTGAGGACTGCTGATCTGTTATTTATTTGATAAAAATGCCGCTGTTCTTCATATATTACATATTTATACATGTGATTAGTCGGATACGAATGGGATAATATTATCGCTGAGCTCTAATCATGAAAAGTATACAGACCCATTCTTACTAGTTTTTCCATAATATTATATTCAGCCAAATTCTAAACGAAAATTCCTTGCGAGTTTTTTCCCTTCTCCCATTCCTCGTATTCTAAATAAAAATTCCTTTTTTCACTTCTCTCTTTCCTCCTATTCTGAACAATGTTCGAAAAAGCGGAAACCGGTTATGGGAGAAAAGTAGGTATTATGAATGTGAGGGAGAGGGAGATTTCTCTGCCATTTCATAGGAGTTTTTTCACTAGTTAAAGGGAATGCATCAAAATAGTTAAAGGAAATTCGTTCTTTTAAGAAAGAACACTTATTTGTACAAATGTGTGCTAAAATATGTATTTACATTCTACCACAATATTCTCACTGTTATTACAACAACAACAACAACCACAATATTCTTTATTTTAAGTCGAAAAGTATATCATAAGCAACGGAAGAGCTCTTCGCTTATTTGATGCAGCCGTCCAGAAATTGCGCAAGGATTTTTTAAGAAGGCTTAAATAGATTTTGGCATATGGCGAAAGGCGAACTTAACTCGACTTGGCCGCCAGAAAATTGCTTTGCAGAATGAATGCAGGCAACTCCGGCGGATTTGTGTTGTCCCGCCGGTCTTCTTCTTATGCTCCTCTGTTGATGTTGCTGTGGCACAAATTCATTACTCATTTCAGTGAATACCACATGAAATGCAATAATGTGCATTGTTTATACCTTTTTCTTAATTTCAAACAAATTCGCAACAATAATTAAACTACAATTTTTTAAACAAAATAAGAAATGCGCAACGAAATTTCAATTGACAAAACAGCTGACTTCGAAAATTCGAAATTCCTATTCCCCTATTATTCTTCTCCCTAGGAGAAAAGAATTGGAGGAATTTTTCCGCGGGAATAAAAAAATCCGCGAGAACAAAATTCCGCGAGAATATTTAGAATTGGTCTGATTAAAACGCGCCGCCTAGCTGATTTTTTATCCTTTTGTTGTATTGTCACAAAACCCGGATCTAAGTACTGGGATTCGAGATGCTAGCTCAATAAGAAGTTACTTACAAATCGATCGAAAGATTTAAATATTTTTAACAAAGATCTTCAAATATCTAAAAAAATTATTTGGCGTAAGTAAATTTAATAGAATAATTTCCGCGATGTTTATAGTAGCAATTCCCAAGCTCACCGAGAAGTTACTTAAATATTACAACCCTTGCGCCACCTTGCGACAGTTGCAGGTCATGTCGCACTGTTATTTATACTGTATTTGTACAAGTTTCAAGACTGTAATCGTAGTTATAATGAGTGAAATAAGGCAGCAAATCAAGGAAATGAAAGGCAAGGAAAAGAGAGGAAATCTTTGTTTCGATGTGTTATCGACGATGTATAGATTAGCTATAGATTTATTATCGAAGTGTTACCAATTTTCTATCGATAACAAAGGCTACCGATGTATTATCGACATCACATACAACTATGCGATATTGGATTGTTATCAAAAAGTTATCGATTTTTTAAAGAAAAATGTAATCAAAAAGTTTGAGATTCGCTACCGAAAAGTTACCGATTCGTTACCAAATTTTATTCATTTTTTATCAAAAAGTTATCAATAATATATCGACTTTATATCGAAAAACAATCAACATTTAAACAAAACGTAAGCTGTTTGTTATCAAATAGTAATCGTATATATAGAAAAAATGAACCGATATGTTTTGAAAAATTTAACGATTAGTTAAATAAAAATTATTGATTTGTTATGGAGAAATTATCGATTTATTATCAAAAGGTTATCGTTTTGTTATAAAAAATTAATCGGATAATTAGTTGTATGTTGTCAAAACTTGTAATGATATCATCTACGTCAAGCATACCATTTGCATACACACAAATGTATCTAACTAAGAAAATAACAATGTTGATCATTACCACCACCAAAAAATGCAACACTTCCACCGTTTTCATTTATTCGAAAAAATAAATATATAAATGTACCGTTGTTTGAAAATCTATTTTGCAATATGCGCCAACAGCAAGACCACCCACTTTTTCTATTTATTTCAATATCTAAAAGAATGTATCTCAAAAGTGCTTTAAGCATAAGGAAGTAGTGAATTTATCATTGAAATTTCTTGTCAACTTGCAGTCAAAGAGTTGAGGAGTTGATGCCTGTCTGTCTGCCAACCAACCAAATGCCAACAAAAAACATTTCTAAAGGCGATATGCCTTTTGTGGCAAACTGTATGATGTCATTGTCGTTTGATAACACATTGCTAAGCCAAACATGGGTGAATGGTGAGTTCGGTGCAAAATGATTGAGGGACGGTTGCAAGATAAAGAAGAATCAACATTAGATGACATTAGGAAGCATTTGCGGATATATGACAGATGGCGCTCGCAAGAATTTACATAAAAAACTAAATGCAATTTCAAAACACTAACCACAATGGCAATACCAAAAACAACATCAGCAACCGCAAGTGACAGTCAGTGACCAGTGTTGCCATTTTGGTGCTTTTGGAGCCAGATCTAGGCCCCTTTTTTTTGCGTTTAGGTCCAAAAATTCCGGTTTAGCCCCTAGCTCTTTTTTGGCCCTCTTTAAAATTGCCCTGGGGCTCGGAAGGTTTTTGTGGGACCGGCAAGGATTTCATAGATACATACATATTTTGTTGCTACAAAAAATTGTTTTAAAATTGAAAATCACTTAACTGAAATCATATGCATCCGATCAAATACTATGGGGCATAGTCATAGTCGAAATAAAATGTGATTTTAAGTTAGATAAACGTTTTTGACACAATTTTATAAGCGATATCTTTGTCAAAAATGCTTCAACTAACTTAAAATCACAATTTATTTCGACTTCCCAACGACTTAGGCGGTCGCCATTTCCTTCAAATCATACTCCATACTACTCTAAAAAACGGAGAAAAAGTAAAGCGTGATTGGCTCGTTTGGAGTGCAACAAAAGAAGCGCTTTTTTGTTTTCCATGCCGGCTTTTCAGCAAAATTTCCGAAAATACCCGATCAGCTTTCAAAAAATCTTCAGGTTATTCTAAAGAAAAAGGTTGGAAGAGGTTACACGAACATGAAAATAGTCAAAATCATAAAAATTGCTATAAAGAGTGGCGCCTATATGAAATGAGAATTAGAAATGCAAGTGCAGTGGATTTTCTCTTAGCGGAAACCCTTAAAAATGAAGCAGCTCGCTGGAGAGAGATACTTCGCAGAATTCTTGATGTGGTTTTATTTCTTGAAGAAAAATTATTGGCATTTAGAGGGGATAATTCATTGATCAGAAATCCAAAAAATTGAAACTTTCTTGGTATTTTGGAACTGATCAGCAATTAAGACCCCCTATTGCATGAACATTTGAAGAAGTTGAGGGAATCTCAAACGAAAAAGAATCGTCTCCAAGCACATTATTTTTCTGATAGAATACAAACTGAGTTCATAGAAATCTGTGCAAGTTAAGTAATTAGAAAGATAGAAGGCGAGAGAATGGCCGTCAAGTATTACAGAGTAATAATTGATGCAACCCCTGAATCGGCGCATATTGAGCAGACTGTTTTTATATTGCGTTATGTTTTATTAGACAGGGACTCCGGAAAATGGAAAATCCAAGAACGCTTCTTAAGGTACGTCCACACCGGTAACGAAATAGCAAAGTTGTATAACAATTGTTTTAAAACAATTGCAACTTGATATACAACCAAGTTATCTAATTCCTTTGATATTTACCGACAACCTCTGGGTAACATATAATCCGCTATAAAAACAGAAAAAAAGTTATACAACATCGTGTTATACAACATTTTTCAGTTGAATTTCTAACAAGTTACATAACATTGGTTATAAAACTGTGTATAACACGTTTTGTTACTGGTGTGGACGCATCTTAAAGGTAAAGAGTTTTTCGATTGTAACGCAAAAACAGGAGAAGCTATCGCTGAGCTGATTCGCATCACTCTAAAAAAGCACAATATTCCACCGGATGACTGCCATGGGCAAGGGTATGATAATGGCAGTAATATGAGCGGCCATTACAGAGGAGCGCAGAGTCATATCCTGAGAGATAACTTCCTGGCAACATTTGCACCTTATGCTTGTTATAGTTTAAATTTATGTGGAAGCTGCTGAATGTTGTGCAGAAGTCATCACATTTTTCGGTATTATGCAGAAATTGTATAATGTTTTTAGCGCAAGCCCTCAGAGATGGGAAATTCTCAAGGAAAAAACTAATTTCTCCTTGCACAGCATGTCACAAACACGATGGTTTGCTCGTATGGATAGTGTCGCAACTCACATTCCACAAATATTGAAAGCTATTGATGAAATCAAGCTTTTGAATCTGAGTTCAGAAACAGTAATGGATTTGAAAGGTATTGAAGCATATATGTGGAAATTTGAATGTATCCGTGTTTGCTGGGTTGAGCACATATGGTTAAAAATTAAAAAACAGTGGTTGTTGTTTTTTCCCGACGCGTTTCGATGTTCTGTTTTCACGTCATCTTCTGGGGATTTCTTTAATGATAAATATGCAGAAATAATATACATATTAACATTTTTATACTTTTTTCTAACACTTTCTAACAATTAACAGAAGAAACAAACAACGGAAGAAGAGCTCAGAGAAAAGGCAGCAGCATTCTGCACGATTTATGGCATCGATATTTCTACGGATATGATAGATGAAATCATTCATCTCAAAGCCATCCACTTAGCAAATTTGGGATGTGATTCGCTGCCACCATTTCAACTTCTGAACAAATTTCTCGTTCTTTGTCTCGCGTGAAACATTTTTTACCTTGTACTAAGTATGAGCCAAAATCGCTTGACAAACCTTGGAATATTGGCGTTGGAGTCCAGCCTTGCTCGCAGCATTAGATTCGAATCGGTAATTTCCATATTCGTAGACCAAAAAGCACGGAAGGGTTTTCTTGGCTGATTAAAGCTCTTAAAATGTACATATTAAGAAAAAGTTAATGTAAGCAAATCAAACAGTGAAATCTACCATTTCATTTATGTAAGTGCTCTAGTAAATCTTATTTTATATGAAATATAACTGACAATGTGAATTGAAAAATTTATGTATGTTATGTTATTTTTTTTACTGGATTGAGTTTATTTTTTAGGGGGGTCCGTAAACGCGAACTGTCCCAGGGGCCCGGCTCGGCTCTCTGCGGCCCTGGCCGCACAATATAGAAACGCTTAGCAAAATAGATTTCTTTTCGGTTGAAAACCACATGGAGAATTGTAAAACCTCAAAGGTTTTCATATTTCACAAATGGCAAAAAAAAAAAAAACAAGTATAGCACTGATAAAATAACGAGATTACAAAAGCAGTGGAAAAATATCTATCTCCTAAATTGGAAAAATGTGACTTTAACATTAAGTTTTTGGTTTGATGTTAAACAGTATAATTCCAAAAGCTTGTCGACTTTGCGCTGCCACTAAGTAATGCTGAAGTTGCAAGAACGTTTTCAAACATGAGTTTCGTTAAGAGTAAACACAGAAACAAAATGAATTTAGTTATGTTGAATTCGCTTCTGACAATAAGAAGTGATCTTAAACGGCTAAATAAATGCTGCTATGACTTTGAAATAAACAACGATCTCTTAAAATTAATGAACACAAAAAATATGTATGAGTGTAGCAAAACTAATAATTCATCTTCTGAGGACCTTTATGGCGATATCTCGAAAAGGCGTCCACCTATAGAACTGAGGATTACTCCCTTTTAAAATACTCATTACCACCTTTCATTTGATACCCATATCGTAAAAACACATTCTAGAGTCACCCTGGCCCACCTTTATGGCGATATTTCGAAAAGGCGTCCACCTATAGATCTAAGGCCCACTCCCTTTTAAAATACTCATTAAAACCTTTCATTTGATACCCATATCGTACAAACACATTCTAGAGTCACCCCTGGTCCACTTTTATGGCGATATTTCGAAACGGCATCCACCTATAGAACTAAGGCCCACTCCCCTTTAAAATACTCATTAACACCATTCGTTTGATGCCCTTATTGTACAAACAAATTCTAGGGTCACCCCTGGTCCACTTTTATGGCGATATTTCGAAACGGCATCCACCTATAGAACTAAGGCCCACTCCCTTTTAAAATACTCATTAACACCATTCGTTTGATGCCCATATTGTACAAACAAATTCTAGGGTCACCCCTGGTCCACCTTTATGGTGATATCTCGAAACGGCGTCCACCTATGGAACTAAGGATTACTCCCTTTTAAAATACTCATTAACACCTTTCTTTTGATACCCATATTGTACAAACAAATTCTAGGGTCACCTCTGGTCCACCTTTATGGCGATATCTCGAAACGGCGTCCACCTATGGAACTAAGGATTACTCCCTTTTAAAATACTCATTAACACCTTTCATTTGATACCCATATCGTACAAACGCATTCTAGAGTCAACCCTGATCCACCTTTATGGCTATATCCCTAAATGGCGTCCATCTATAGAACTATGGCCCACTCCCTCATAAAATACTCTTTAATGCCTTTCATTTGATACGCATGTCATACAAACACATTCCAGGGTTTCCCTCGGTTCATTTTCCTAAATGGTTATTTTTCCTTATGTTGTCACCATAGCTCTCATCTGAGTATGTAATGTTCGGTTACACCCGAACTTAGCCTTCCTTACTTGTTGTTATTACTTTTAACAATTGTTTTTTTGATTTTCTTGCGGCTACAACTCGCTAGTAGCAGCTGTTGATGGCGACGCTCTTTTTGCGTGCTTGTTTGATGTAAATACATACATACAAACGCACGTAAATACTTACAAGACATATTAGTTATAATGTTCCATTTCTTCTTGCGCAACTAAAAACTCATTTCATAATTTGCCTCTATCGCATTGTATAGCTATTTTATTAGTGTAATATCAATTATTTATTGCATAAATCTTTAACTTAATTTACATGCTGTGCCGTCAGGCGGCGAAACTCATTAATTAGAGCCCAAATAGTCACTCAGTTAATTATTTTTCGAAGTCTTTATTAAAATGCATTTAAGGTGATATATAAATTAAAGGTCTAGTACGTCTGCATTGAATATAAGCTGGTGATAACTGACGCTTATAAACCCAGTTGTATGATAAAGGTGGTATTATTAATAGCACTCTGTGCTAGTGATAATATGTCTTTATCGCTACAACAAAAACAATAACGTAGTGAAAATAAAACCTTTGCGAAAAGTATCTCAACTTGTAGGCCTGGTCGAGTATACAAAAACTATATACTTACAATGTCGAATATACCCCGAAACTCTGAAGTTAGGAGATCTATAGTTAAATATCCCAGGGCCGCTGGGAGTTGCTTATGTTTTGATTAACAAAATTATCGCTACGGGGTGGTTCTATAATGTACCTTAAGCATATTTTGTTCCATTAAATTTTGAGATATCGTTCTGATGTTTGAACACTGAAAGGAAAAGACTGGTAAAATCAGCCGAAATACGGGTCAATTCAACCGAAATTTCTGTCAATTTTTTTCAAACGCCACAAGTTGTTGAATCAACTGCGCACAAATCGTTGATTCGTAATTGACCGTTTTAGTAGTCAAATTAACAAAAAAAGTCGTTGCGCAGTGAGCGTAAAATTCTCTTTGAAATTTTCTCATGTATTGACTGTTGATCGCTGTTGAAATGACCAGTGAGATCAGTTTTGTTAGAAAAAAATCAATCAGATTGTTTAGGAATCTGTCAATTTTACAGAATTTTATTAACTTAAGGGCGACAATTTCTCATGTGTTGAAATGACTAAACTAATTTGTTCGCTTGACAAAAAACTCGGTCGAATTAACCATAATTCGATCAATATCACCGAATCTCCGTTAAGTCAAGAACAACAGAACCGATTTTTTGATTTTACTAGCACCATTTCTTTCAGTGAAGACGTTGTGAAATTGCAACAAAAATTCTATAGATACGTGAGTCTAAATTTAATTTCCTTATCATGTTTCTACTACTATCGGAAGCCAATGTAGGGTAACTTGTTCTATCATCAAAAATATTAACAATTTTTTGCTGATAGCTTATTGATGTAACTAGCTTACGAGGCTTGGATTACATTTACTAATTGCTTTTTTAAAATCAAAATGATAAGTGGTTTCAATGTGCCACCTTCAATTTTGAAGATATAGGCAGAAGTGTTGAAGCACATGGAACCGTTAATTTTGTTCAAAAATGTGTTTCAATATGGGCACAGCCTAAATATATTAAATGTAAAGCAGCAAATGCAACCCTGCTTAATATACCTAAATATACCAAAAGCTGAATATTGTATAACGTATACCGAAATATAATAGTCACTAAGAACCACTGCCAACTTCTGTAAGATAGAGATTGAAAATAAAAATTTCCGTTTGGATCATCAAAGTCACAAGAACGTGTTTTATTCCAATCTGTAACTATCAGGAAACATCCGTCTACATGACAGAGAAATAATTCAGTTTTTATACAAACAAAGTAATAGTGAACTTGGCAGCTCCCTCTTTTCTGTAGGAATTCTTGCGTCAAATGAAAAAATACTTTAACGCCCTGATGTCAAACCTTTATAAATTTTACATGAAGGGGTTTCGTTTGAAAAATCATTTTTAAATATATAGCGCTGGTGCACACATGGTATAAAAAAGAAGGTTAGGTTAGGTTAGGTTAGGTGGTAGCTGCCCTGATAAGGAAAGCTCACTTGGACAACACGAAGGTCCGTTTTGATACCACATACATCAAAAATAACAGTTACTTAGATCTGGCTACTTAGAGAATCATTGGGTAGAAACCAAAAAGCTCCGAATGATACCGATCTCAACTTTGGATAAATCCTCGGGAGATCCAAGTGAGTCGCGACCGAAGTACTTTCGCCTAGTTCTGGCAAAAGCTGGGCAATCAAGCATACAGTGATTTGGTGATTTCACCTCATCATCCTCCATACAGCTACAACAGGATGGAGTTTCCAGTATATTGAGACGTGCCGCATGGATACCCATGGAACCCAATTATTTCCTCAGACTTCCTGCCATCCACTTTCGGCCAGAAAGATCTTGCTACCCTCAAGACGTGGTGTCCGCCCAACGTTTGCTGAGCTGACTCGAGGCCCAGCTATGGAGCAGCAATCCAGAGGTGCCCAGCGGAATGCCGAAATTCCTACAGCCATCTTCATCCTGTTCAGTTGTACCGATGCCGGCTAAGAGATCCGCTTGACAATTAACCGGGATATCACTATGGCCCGGGACCCAGATAATCTTAATTGTAAAATAATTTGATGCAATCGCAAGCGAGGTCAGGCATTCCCAGACCACCCTTGATCGCACTGTAGTTAGCTCAAGGCCTTGACAGCCGCTTGGCTATCAGAGTAGATGTTAAATTCCCTACCCATGGTACTACTGGATAGCATTTCATCCACCGCATCCTCAATCGCAGCCGCTTCCGCTTGGAATACACTGCAGTGATCAGCCAACTTAAACTTGCGGCTTACATTTAGCTCTTGACAAAAGACCCCCCACCAACCTTTCCGTCCAACTTCGACCCATCCGTGAACAAGTTAACCGGTCCCATGCCCAGATAATTCCTCTTCCCCATTCCTCTCTCGGTGGAATGACTGGGATGAAGGTTGTATAGGGAGCAGTTATCGGCATACAATAGTCCGTTCTGTCCGCGATAAAGTCGAAACTGGTAAGAAGGCTAGAGTGTCCGAAGTCAGAAAGCCCATAGCCCATATCACGAAGCCTGACCAACGACCTTGCCGCGGCCGCCTTTCCCGCAATATCTACTGGATATATGTTCAGCATGGCGTTGAGTTCCAAGGTATGTGTTGTTCTGAGAGCGCCACTGATACCGATCAGCGCCGTCCGTTGCACTGACATTAACATTTTGGAGATGCGCGCCGTGTGCAGTGCTCTCCACCAGACCAGCACCCCATATAGCAGAATCGGTTTGACCACCATCTCATAAAGCCAGTGTAGTACTCCTGGCGAGAGTCCCATCTCTGTCCGATAGCCCCTCTGCAGCAGTACAAGGCAACGGCGGCCTGCCTGGCCCGATCTTCCACATTGGGTCTCCAGGACAGTTACTTGTCCAAAACAATCCCCAAATATTTAACCCTATCAGGGAGTACCAACGGTACCCCTCCAATCGCGGGAGTTGTGAAATCGGACATCTTATATCTCCTTGCAAAAAGAACCATTTCAGTTTTTATCGGGTTGACCGCAAATTCACATAATTCAGCCCACCTGGCCGCATTATACAGGTAGCCCTGCAGAACATCGCGCAGGGTGCCCAGAAATTTGCCTCTGACTAGGATAGCGAGGTCGTCTGCATAGGCAACCACCCGACAACCATTGGCTTCCAGCTCCACAAGAAGCTCGTTGACTAACACAACCCAGATCAGAGGAGATAGGACACCCCCCTGTGGCTAGCCCCTGCACACCTTCTTCTTAATTATGGCCCCTCCCCACTCCGCTGCGACAATTCTGCCGCATAGAAGTTTGCTAATAAATTCAACCAGAGCCGCCTCGACTCCTAAACTCACCAGAGCTCTTTTGATTGCCCCCGGTAAGACATTGTTAAAAGCCCCTCGATGTCTAGATAGGCACCCAGAGCATTCTCTTTGTGTTCTATGGACCCCTCTATTTGCTTTGCAATCGAATGTAGAGCAGTTTCCGTCGATCTGCCCTTGCAGTACGCATGCTGTTAAGCCGACAGTCACCTCCGTGGTATCCTTTCCCGTAGGTACAGGTCAATCAAGCGCTCAAACGTCTTAAGAAGAAATGACAAGATACTGATAGTCTTGAAATCCTTAGGTGATACATGAGAGCTTCTGCCGGCCTTGGGAATGAAGATAACCCAAACCGTGTGCCAAGACTTCGGGATATAGTTAAGCCTGAGGCAGTTAGTGTAGTTGATGGCCAACCAGCGGCAGTAAATCTCCAAATACTTTTGAAGTTGCGCAGGAATGATTCCATCCGGGTCCGGAGACTTATAGGGTTTGAACGAAACTATATCCCAGGTTATCTGACTTTCCTGCATTTGAATGGCAGGCACTTCTGCATGGCCAATGACCGCAGACCATGTAGACGAAGATCCCTGAGCAACTGGGACATCGGGAAAATGATTGTCCACTAAAAGCTTTAGGGACTCCTCGCTACTCATCGACCAGTCCCCACCATCATCTTTCAGATACCCCAGAGGAGCCTGATTCCTAGAGAGTATTTTTCTAAGCCTCACGGATTCATTACAGCCTTCTACGATTTCGCAGAAGCTTCGCCATGAATCTCGCTTGGCTATCCTTTTTTCATATTTATAAATCTTCAGACTCACCTTATAGAGCTCCCAGTCCGAGGGCAATTTACTCCTCCTTTGTTGAAGAGCTGCCGACTGGACGCTCTTAGGTCGTCAAGAGAATCCGACCAGCAGGGCGGCTTGCCCTTCCCCCTGTAAGTTTTTAATGGACAGGACAGGTGAAAGGCGCTATTGCTTGCCGAGGTGAAGTTTTCCTCCAGAACGTCTATCTCAGATTCGGATAGGTCCCAACTAACGGTACGCGCCACAGGCAATAGATCTTCCAGCTTCCTACAACACAAGCCCCAGTTAGTGCTTTTAAGGTTCCTAAAAGATATTTTACCGGAACGTTCTTCGTTCACCGAGTACTTAATATATCGGTGATCAAAAAAGAAGTGCTCGTTGAGAACCTTCCAGTCAGATATCCGACCTTCCAGTTCTCTACTAAGCAGGGTGAGGCTCAGAACCTCCTCCTTTACCGCAGTAATAAAAGTCGGGTCATTACCCCTATTACATATACAAAGCCCCTCATATACAATAACAGTAAATTAAGACTCACCTCTAGTGTTGGTATACGAGCTTCCCCAGATGTTATGAAGGATATTAGCATCGATACCGATGATCACGCCAACACCTCTAGGGGGCGCCTTGCTTCAGCGGTGATTTCGCCCACTATCGCAGTTGGTGGTCCCGCTACGTCCCCATGTGGCATGTACGCTGAGACCAACCACATTTCTTTACTGCCTCGCTCGAGGCAGACCGTGGTTACGTCAGCATTGCTGAAATTAGAGATAATAAAATTTTATCTCTTTTTAACAAGCACACAGGGTCTAAGCCTATCGACCTCCCCATACACACCAGAAATCTTTCTGCCGTTAATACTCATCCACGGCTCCTGGACAAGGACTATATCCACTCCGCCTTTTTCAAGGTGGAGAAACAAATTTGCGGAAGCCGCCTTAGAATGCTCAAGATTGTGCTCAACGGTCTCGTGGTTATCTATGCTACGCATGGAGGCCACGCGAGGATTGACGCATTACCTTATGGGTAATGCGTTCAGAGCCAGACCGGATGCAACGCGGGAAAATTTTCAAACGCACTTACACCAGCAACTTAACGGCGACGGAGCCGGAACGTACCTTGAGGCCCGCCACGGTTTTAATGGGACGTGGGCAGGTGCAGCATTAGCCTACCAGCCATTTCGGTAAGGTTTCACCCCGACCTACTAAGGTGGCAGAATACCGCACCTACAAGCCGAAAGTCATGAAGTCAAAAATCAAAGTCAATAATGAAAAGCCCTAACAATTCTGTTCGTCACCGTTGTGTACCCATCTTGACACTTAACAGAGTCGTCCCTCCCCTGAGCTCGGTACAATGACTCAGGGGTGCGGGTTTTATCGAGTTGTCCTCTATAGATCCGCCATTATCAGTAGAAGCAGGGGCACCTCGTGCAGGACTTGATAACTAATCACGCGTGACAGTTCGTCACTATGGCCGATCTAAGACTGATAACAGTCCCTGATCCAGAGCATGGAACCACTAATGATATCCAAGCAAAGTATCTGAGCCAAAAAAAAAAGAAGGTAGTTCCACTAAAAATTTTTTGACGTATTTGGGGATTTTTGAAGTTTCCCAAAGTTTGTTGATTTGCTAGTATCGTTGCCATACTTTTACTGTTTAAAGCAAAGTTGTGATGTTTCGGGATGGGAATGTCTTTCAGGATGAAAACTCATCGATTATCACAGACAATAACAACATATATGCCTAAAGCATTTTATGTACCACATATCTGTTGAGAATAAAGTTAAACATATAATTTGAAACCATTTATAAAATAATGACTCCTCCAACCATATAATTCTATATCAGTTATGCCGTTACGACGTATTGTTAGACAATAATATTAATATACCCGAACCCCCTTAAAACAAATTTAGAAGCGAACTTATTGCAAATTTTTTACCTAGTTTAATACATATTTACATCATTTTTGAGTTAAACCTTATTTTCCAAAAACTTTCAATTTTTAAAAATAATCGTGTTATGGAATTTTACGATATTATTTCTGCCAAAAAGTTGTATTGTAATTTGTATACCAACTAGGGTTGCCAGATTTTTATTTCGGGTTCCCGGGACAAACCCCAAATTTGAGCCAAATTCCCGCGATTTTTAAAAATTTCCCGGGACATTTGGAAAATATTAAACACCTATATATTTGTATGGGTTGCTCATTCGGCGAACTAATTTTTAGACAGAATTAAACTTTTTAAACTTATTTATTTATAATGTAACGAATTTGCTGCAAATCCTCTTATTTGCCCTTTTGCTAAGTTCATATCACTAAACTGTTGAATAAATAACTCCAATATTGAATAATAGAAAAATGGTCTTTATTAAAGTACTTCACAATAACATTTATAAATGAAACTGACTTTCAAACTAATACTGCTCTTGCTCGCTAGATAGCGTCTTAATTGCAACTGCTTGATAGCTCAAATCAAACTGAATTCCAGCGCCTCTACATTTGTTGCCTTTTATACTCTCTGATTTGAACGTTCGCATCTTCAAGGCGCTTCCAGAATCTACTAGTCCATCAGATCTCAAACTTCTCAGCTGTAACTACAATTGCACGATTTTATAGCTTCTCTCATTGCATACTTTCAGGAGTATCTCAGATATATGCATGTGTTTATGCATTGCCTCTCCGCTGGTCGTATACGTACATATGTGTAGACGCAATTATTGATTCGTTTATGTAGATACATAATGATTGAATTATTGATGTGAATTCACGTCACTGCTTAGCATCGGCTTAGAGATGGCAGCACTCCTTAGTCTTGCTAATATTCGTAACACTGCCCTCCACCTAAGTCTGATCGTCCCGATTAGATAAATCTCCCGATCTAAACGTTGCCAGCCTTTCCAAATGGATCACTTTCATTTTGGTTCGTGGTTTACCGGTGGTTTGTATGCGGTACACTACATCGTTGATCCGATTTGCAACTTTGTATGGGCCTCCCCAATTACACTGCGATTTCGGGGACAAACATTTTTTACGTTATGGGTTGTATAACAGCACCATATCTCCTTCGTGAAAACCTTCCGAATTAATTGCTTTATTGTATCTGGCTTTCATCTTGTCACACATAATCTTTGTTCGTTGCCTTATCAGATCATGTATTTCTCTTAGCTCTTCTTCCAAATCACTAGTGGATTTCTTGACATTTCTCTCCGCATTGGCATCTATCCCAAACTTCAAATCAGCTGGCAGTTTAAGGTCATTGCCAAAAATTACTTTTGCAGGGGTTTGGCCCGTTGTCTCATGCACTGCTGATCGGTAAGCCATCAAGAATAATGTTATGCGGGTATCCAACTCTTTATGGTACTTGTCTACTACTTTCCTTAAGTGCTCCTCCAATGTTCTTTTGAATCGTTCTACCATACCATCGGATTGTCCGTGTTTTTCGAATGCCCAATGATTTACACATTTCCTGGAACACAACTGGTTCGAAATTCCAGCCTTGGTCAGAATGTAACTCCATTGGTACACCATACCTTGCAACCCAATTGTTTATAAACACTTCTGCTACCGTTTCCGCTTTTTGATTTGGGATTGGGTATACCTCTGGACATTTGCTGAAAGAATCCATAACTACCAGTACATATTTGTTTCCGTCGTTGCTAGTAGGAAATAGACCTGCGACATCCATAGCGATCCTTTCAAATGGTGCACCTGAAATATACTGCTTCATCTGGCCATGACTTCGGGTTTTGGGCCCTTTCGCTCTGTTGCTTACATCGCAATCGGCAATCCACTCGGTGACCGACTGACGGCAACCAACCCAATAGAATCTTTGCTTAATTTTCTCGAGTGTCTTCGTGATTCCAAGATGACCTCCACATGGACCATTGTGCAGCTCGCTGAGCACGTCAGGAATCCTCTTTCTGGGAACAACTATCAGTTTCTTCTTGCATTGACCATCCTCACTCTCCCATACTCGATGAAGGCAACCGAATATCAATTCCAAACTGTTCCACTGTGCACAATATGACTTCGCAATGGGACTCTCTGCTGACATCTCTTCTCTGTTTGGTCTTTCGTTTCATTCGAACACTTGCATAACACGTGACAGATCTTTATCTTCTAGCTGACGCTTTCTTAGCTGTTCCTTGTCCCATTCATCTGTACATGTTATAGTCATTAGCCGGACATCTATAATGTCTTCTTTAGTACGGCTTTTGAGCAGTGTTTGCATTCCAAACTACATGGTCTTCGAGACATTGCATCGGCATTTCCATGGGTACTACCTTTTCGATGCTCAATGGAAAAGTCATAGCTTTGTAGTCGCTCGATCTACCGTGCCAATTGTCCTTCCGGATTACGGAACTGCAGAAGCCATTTTAAAGCAGCATGATCTGTCCTGAAACGGAATCGCTGGCCGTAGAGATATTTGTGAAAATGTTTAATGCACTCTACCAATGCCAACAGCTCTCTCCGCGTAACGCAGTAGTTCCTCTCTGGTTTTCCAATCGAACGGCTGTAATATGCAACTACCTTCTCCTGTCCATCGACCAGTTGTGATAAAATGCCTCCTATAGCATATCCACTCGCATCTGTATCTAGAATAAATGTTGCGCCTGGAATCGGATATGCTAACATTGGGGCAGTGCACAAACGCTCCTCCAATGTTTGGAAAGCCACTTCTTGCTCCTTCTTCCATTCAAAAGCTTTATTTTTTCTTGTAAGCTCATGGAGGCTATGGGCTACGCTGGAAAAATTTGGTACAAATCGGCGGTAATATGTGCACAGCCCAAGGAAACTTCTTAATTCATGTAGGTTCTGTGGTCTTGACCAATCCTTTACAGCCTCTATCTTTTCGTTCGCAGTGCTGATGCCCTCTGTCGTTACTTTGTGACGCAAATAATTTACTTCCCTTTTAAACAGCGCACACTTTTTGGGACTTAACTTCAGACCAGCGCCATCTATTCTCTGGAAAACTTCCTCCAAGTTCTTAATATGTTCATCAAAATTCTTGCGCAATACGATGATGTCGTCCAGATACACCAAGCGTGTTTTCCAATGTAGACCTTTCAGTACCTGGTCCATGAGTCTCTCAAAAGTAGCTGATGCATTACATAGTCGAGCCAAATTCCCGCGATTTTTAAAAATTTCCCGGGACATTTGGAAAATATTAAACACCTATATATTTGTATGGGTTGCTCATTCGGCGAACTAATTTTTAGACAGAATTAAACTTTTTAAACTTATTTATTTATAATGTAACGAATTTGCTGCAAATCCTCTTATTTGCCCTTTTGCTAAGTTCATATCACTAAACTGTTGAATAAATAACTCCAATATTGAATAATAGAAAAATGGTCTTTATTAAAGTACTTCACAATAACATTTATAAATGAAACTGACTTTCAAACTAATACTGCTCTTGCTCGCTAGATAGCGTCTTAATTGCAACTGCTTGATAGCTCAAATCAAACTGAATTCCAGCGCCTCTACATTTGTTGCCTTTTATACTCTCTGATTTGAACGTTCGCATCTTCAAGGCGCTTCCAGAATCTACTAGTCCATCAGATCTCAAACTTCTCAGCTGTAACTACAATTGCACGATTTTATAGCTTCTCTCATTGCATACTTTCAGGAGTATCTCAGATATATGCATGTGTTTATGCATTGCCTCTCCGCTGGTCGTATACGTACATATGTGTAGACGCAATTATTGATTCGTTTATGTAGATACATAATGATTGAATTATTGATGTGAATTCACGTCACTGCTTAGCATCGGCTTAGAGATGGCAGCACTCCTTAGTCTTGCTAATATTCGTAACACTGCCCTCCACCTAAGTCTGATCGTCCCGATTAGATAAATCTCCCGATCTAAACGTTGCCAGCCTTTCCAAATGGATCACTTTCATTTTGGTTCGTGGTTTACCGGTGGTTTGTATGCGGTACACTACATCGTTGATCCGATTTGCAACTTTGTATGGGCCTCCCCAATTACACTGCGATTTCGGGGACAAACATTTTTTACGTTATGGGTTGTATAACAGCACCATATCTCCTTCGTGAAAACCTTCCGAATTAATTGCTTTATTGTATCTGGCTTTCATCTTGTCACACATAATCTTTGTTCGTTGCCTTATCAGATCATGTATTTCTCTTAGCTCTTCTTCCAAATCACTAGTGGATTTCTTGACATTTCTCTCCGCATTGGCATCTATCCCAAACTTCAAATCAGCTGGCAGTTTAAGGTCATTGCCAAAAATTACTTTTACAGGGGTTTGGCCCGTTGTCTCATGCACTGCTGATCGGTAAGCCATCAAGAATAATGTTATGCGGGTATCCAACTCTTTATGGTACTTGTCTACTACTTTCCTTAAGTGCTCCTCCAATGTTCTTTTGAATCGTTCTACCATACCATCGGATTGTCCGTGTTTTTCGAATGCCCAATGATTTACACATTTCCTGGAACACAACTGGTTCGAAATTCCAGCCTTGGTCAGAATGTAACTCCATTGGTACACCATACCTTGCAACCCAATTGTTTATAAACACTTCTGCTACCGTTTCCGCTTTTTGATTTGGGATTGGGTATACCTCTGGACATTTGCTGAAATAATCCATAACTACCAGTACATATTTGTTTCCGTCGTTGCTAGTAGGAAATAGACCTGCGACATCCATAGCGATCCTTTCAAATGGTGCACCTGAAATATACTGCTTCATCTGGCCATGACTTCGGGTTTTGGGCCCTTTCGCTCTGTTGCTTACATCGCAATCGGCAATCCACTCGGTGACCGACTGACGGCAACCAACCCAATAGAATCTTTGCTTAATTTTCTCGAGTGTCTTCGTGATTCCAAGATGACCTCCACATGGACCATTGTGCAGCTCGCTGAGCACGTCAGGAATCCTCTTTCTGGGAACAACTATCAGTTTCTTCTTGCATTGACCATCCTCACTCTCCCATACTCGATGAAGGCAACCGAATATCAATTCCAAACTGTTCCACTGTGCACAATATGACTTCGCAATGGGACTCTCTGCTGACATCTCTTCTCTGTTTGGTCTTTCGTTTCATTCGAACACTTGCATAACACGTGACAGATCTTTATCTTCTAGCTGACGCTTTCTTAGCTGTTCCTTGTCCCATTCATCTGTACATGTTATAGTCATTAGCCGGACATCTATAATGTCTTCTTTAGTACGGCTTTTGAGCAGTGTTTGCATTCCAAACTACATGGTCTTCGAGACATTGCATCGGCATTTCCATGGGTACTACCTTTTCGATGCTCAATGGAAAAGTCATAGCTTTGTAGTCGCTCGATCTACCGTGCCAATTGTCCTTCCGGATTACGGAACTGCAGAAGCCATTTTAAAGCAGCATGATCTGTCCTGAAACGGAATCGCTGGCCGTAGAGATATTTGTGAAAATGTTTAATGCACTCTACCAATGCCAACAGCTCTCTCCGCGTAACGCAGTAGTTCCTCTCTGGTTTTCCAATCGAACGGCTGTAATATGCAACTACCTTCTCCTGTCCATCGACCAGTTGTGATAAAATGCCTCCTATAGCATATCCACTCGCATCTGTATCTAGAATAAATGTTGCGCCTGGAATCGGATATGCTAACATTGGGGCAGTGCACAAACGCTCCTCCAATGTTTGGAAAGCCACTTCTTGCTCCTTCTTCCATTCAAAAGCTTTATTTTTTCTTGTAAGCTCATGGAGGCTATGGGCTACGCTGGAAAAATTTGGTACAAATCGGCGGTAATATGTGCACAGCCCAAGGAAACTTCTTAATTCATGTAGGTTCTGTGGTCTTGACCAATCCTTTACAGCCTCTATCTTTTCGTTCGCAGTGCTGATGCCCTCTGTCGTTACTTTGTGACGCAAATAATTTACTTCCCTTTTAAACAGCGCACACTTTTTGGGACTTAACTTCAGACCAGCGCCATCTATTCTCTGGAAAACTTCCTCCAAGTTCTTAATATGTTCATCAAAATTCTTGCGCAATACGATGATGTCGTCCAGATACACCAAGCGTGTTTTCCAATGTAGACCTTTCAGTACCTGGTCCATGAGTCTCTCAAAAGTAGCTGATGCATTACATAGTCGAAAGGCATCACTGTAAATTGCTAAAGACCATCACCGACACTGAAGGCTGTTTTCTCTTTATCTTCCTCCTTCACCTCAACTTGCCAGTAGCCGCTTTTCAAGTCCAGTGTGGAAAACCATTTCGTACCAGATAGAGAGTCCAGAGTGTCATCAATTCTTGGCAATGGGTAGCTATCCTTTTTCGTAACGTCATTCAACTTCCGGTAGTCCACGCAAAACCTCATTTTTCCATCCTTCTTCTTTACAAGTACTACCGGTGAGCTTCATGGGCTAGCTGATGGTTCCATGACGCTGCTGTTGCTCATTTCTTGTACGATTTGACTCACAACTTCCCGTTTCGCCAGTGGAACACTACGAGGAGCTTGACGTATCGGCCTCGCGTCTCCAGTGTCAATTTGATGTTTCACAACATTGGTTAGGCCTGGTTTTGAACCATCCTGGTCAAATATGTTCGCGTACTTTAGGAGCAGTTGTTTCGCCTTACTCTGATAGGCTTCCTTTGGCCCCTGCGTCCATGCCATGATGTCATTTGAAAGATCAGTATTACTAGATGAAACGTGTTCCTGGAGCTGTTCACAGTTAATAACTACTTCAGCCTCTTGGCATCTTCCCAACATAGCTCCTTTGTTCAGTTTGAGTGGTGACTTGCACTCATTGAGTACTTTTACCCGAATACGTCCATCTTGTTTTGTCATAGCCAGGGTTTTTCCTACAAGTATGTTCGGTGTTGATTTGTGTGCTGCTTCGACAACCCACAATTTGTTTGTCCCACAATCTCCATCAACCTTTGCCCAGATGATTGCTTCGGATTTTGGTGGTATTTGCTGACTCTCTTCCACCAGCACTCGTTTACTGCTGTAGCCTCTCTCGTAGCCGAAATTAAGTGGTACATCCATGTTCTTATATCGCATCGTCTTGCTTTGCATGTCGATCTTGATGCCTTGGTCGATTTAGAAGTCCACTCCAATTATGATTTCATCAACAATCTCTGCCGCTATAAAATTGTGTAGTACCCTGACGTTCCCAATTGCTATTTCAGATGCTACTTTACCAATTACCTGGGTGTCCTCTCCCATGGCTGTACGTAATCTTGCTCCAAACAATGGTCTTATCTTCCTGTTGACTAAATCTGATCGAATGATGGAATGAGATGCACCCGTATCTACAGTCAGTAAACGTTCCTTTCCGTCCACATGTCCTCTAATAGTAAGATTGCTCGATCTTCTTCCAATCTGCGAGATAGAGATTATGGGGCATTCAATTGAGGGAGCAATTGTCGCCCCTTGCGGCTGACTCGCTTTAGTTTAACGATTGAGTGGACTTGGAGATTTGCTCATCTCCTTCAGCTCTGCGTTTACGGCCACCCACATTGTTGGAGCTATTGGGGCCGGTGCTGCAATGTCGTACAATATGACCTGGGTTGCCGCACTTGAAACATTTAATAAATCCGGAATTTTTCTGTTGTGATCCCTTCAGTGCTTCCAAAATTGTGTCTACCCACTCTGGCCTTTCTACATCCACACGATGAGCCTTATATGCTGGTTTACTCAATAGGGAGGCAGTTTCCTGAGTCAATGCATGTGATACCGTTTCAGCAAATGTCAGCTTTGGGTTTGCGTATGTAGCTCGCTTCGTTTCCACGTCCCGCATGCCATTTATAAAACTCTGGATTTTTACCCTCTCGGTGTATTCCACGGGTTCGTCCGCATTTGCGAGATGAGCCAATCTTTCAACATCCGAGGCAAACCCCTGCAAAGTCTCATTCGCTCTTTGGTGACGGTTTTGCAACTCAAATTGGGTTATCTGTTTCCTATGCTCGCTTCCATAACGTCTCTCGACAGCGGCCATCAATGCTTCATAGTTGTTCCGCTCTCCTTCGGGAGTCGTCTGTGGGATTTCGGCTGCTGGCCCTTTCAATTCCACGAATAGAGCTGCGACTTTATCTTCAGCATTCCAGTTGTTCACTGCTGCGATCTTCTCAAACTGTAGCTTAAAGACCTGGAAAGTAACAGAACCGTAAAAGGATGGTGTTTTTACCTTTGGATTGCTTGCTGAAACAGCTGGGCAATTTAATTGCAACTCTTGTATACGAACTCTCAAATCATCCACCTCAGCTTCGATTTTTTCGTCAAGCTGCGTTATTTTCTCGTCCATACGCGCTTCGAGTTTTGATGATATACGCGCCTCTAGCGCTTCGAGTTGTACTGTTATGCATGCCTCTTGTTCTTTCAGTTGTGTCTCAATCTTCGATGTAATCTGTGTCGACATTTCTGAAGTACGCGTCTCTTGTGCTTCCATCTTGGATGTTAAACGTGCCTCCTGCGATTCCAGCTGAGATGCCACTGTCGATGTTTGAGCAGTTATTGCAGCCAATATCATGTTCAAGTCTGTGCTCGTAACTGTCTGCGATGTTTCGTTTTTCTCTTCAATTTTTGTTGTTGTCTCATCCCCATCAGGATAAAAGACATACTCGTCCACATCAATTCCTTCTGCTTCCATTGCGTCTCGTAGCCGTGGCTGAAGTTCGAGTTTGACGCCGCTTGTATTCAATCCACGGCTCTCCAACTCCTTCTTCAGTTGCTGGATCTTCAATTCACTGAACTTTGCCATGTCCTTGTTGTCCTTTGGAATTTATTCAACAATTCCTCTTCTGACACCAATTGTAACGAATTTGCTGCAAATCCTCTTATTTGCCCTTTTGCTAAGTTCGTATCACTAAACTGTTGAATAAATAACTCCAATATTGAATAATAGAAAAATGGCCTTTATTAAAGTACTTCACAATAACATTTATAAATGAAACTGACTTTCAAATTAATACTGCTCTTGCTCGCTAGATAGCGTCTTAATTGCAACTGCTTGATAGCTCAAATCAAACTGAATTCCAGCGCCTCTACATTTGTTGCCTTTTATACTCCCTGATTTGAACGTTCGCATCTTCAAGGCGCTTCCAGAATCTACTAGTCCATCAGATCTCAAACTTCTCAGCTGTAACTACAATTGCACGATTTTATAGCTTCTCTCATTGCATACTTTCAGGAGTATCTCAGATATATGCATGTGTTTATGCATTGCCTCTCCGCTGCTCGTATACGTACATATGTGTAGACGCAATTATTGATTCGTTTATGTACATACATAATGATTGAATTATTGATGTGAATTCACGTCACTGCTTAGCATCGGCTTAGAGATGGCAGCACTCCTTAGTCTTGCTAATATTCGTAACACTGCCCTCCACCTAAGTCTGATCGTCCCGATTAGATAAATCTCCCGATCTAAACGTTGCCAGCCTTTCCAAATGGATCACTTTCATTTTGGTTCGTGGTTTACCGGTGGTTTGTATGCGGTACACTACATCGTTGATCCGATTTGCAACTTTGTATGGGCCTCCCCAATTACACTGCGATTTCGGGGACAAACATTTTTTACGTTATGGGTTGTATAACAGCACCATATCTCCTTCGTGAAAACCTTCCGAATTAATTGCTTTATTGTATCTGGCTTTCATCTTGTCACACATAATCTTTGTTCGTTGCCTTATCAGATCATGTATTTCTCTTAGCTCTTCTTCCAAATCACTAGTGGATTTCTTGACATTTCTCTCCGCATTGGCATCTATCCCAAACTTCAAATCAGCTGGCAGTTTAAGGTCATTGCCAAAAATTACTTTTGCAGGGGTTTGGCCCGTTGTCTCATGCACTGCTGATCGGTAAGCCATCAAGAATAATGTTATGCGGGTATCCAACTCTTTATGGTACTTGTCTACTACTTTCCTTAAGTGCTCCTCCAATGTTCTTTTGAATCGTTCTACCATACCATCGGATTGTCCGTGTTTTTCGAATGCCCAATGATTTACACATTTCCTGGAACACAGCTGGTTCGAAATTCCAGCCTTGGTCAGAATGTAACTCCATTGGTACACCATACCTTGCAACCCAATTGTTTATAAACACTTCTGCTACCGTTTCCGCTTTTTGATTTGGGATTGGGTATACCTCTGGACATTTGCTGAAATAATCCATAACTACCAGTACATATTTGTTTCCGTCGTTGCTAGTAGGAAATAGACCTGCGACATCCATAGCGATCCTTTCAAATGGTGCACCTGAAATATACTGCTTCATCTGGCCATGACTTCGGGTTTTGGGCCCTTTCGCTCTGTTGCTTACATCGCAATCGGCAATCCACTCGGTGACCGACTGACGGCAACCAACCCAATAGAATCTCTGCTTAATTTTCTCGAGTGTCTTCGTGATTCCAAGATGACCTCCACATGGACCATTGTGCAGCTCGCTGAGCACGTCAGGAATCCTCTTTCTGGGAACAACTATCAGTTTCTTCTTGCATTGACCATCCTCACTCTCCCATACTCGATGAAGGCAACCGAATATCAATTCCAAACTGTTCCACTGTGCTCTCTGCTGACATCTCTTCTCTGTTTGGTCTTTCGCTTCATTCGAGCACTTGCATAACACGTGACAGATCTTTATCTTCTAGCTGACGCTTTCTTAGCTGTTCCTTGTCCCATTCATCTGTACATGTTATAGTCATTAGCCGGACATCTATAATGTCTTCTTTAGTACGGCTTTTGAGCAGTGTTTGCATTCCAAACTACATGGTCTTCGAGACATTGCATCGGCATTTCCATGGGTACTACCTTTTCGATGCTCAATGGAAAAGTCATAGCTTTGTAGTCGCTCGATCTACCGTGCCAATTGTCCTTCCGGATTACGGAACTGCAGAAGCCATTTTAAAGCAGCATGATCTGTCCTGAAACGGAATCGCTGGCCGTAGAGATATTTGTGAAAATGTTTAATGCACTCTACCAATGCCAACAGCTCTCTCCGCGTAACGCAGTAGTTCCTCTCTGGTTTTCCAATCGAACGGCTGTAATATGCAACTACCTTCTCCTGTCCATCGACCAGTTGTGATAAAATGCCTCCTATAGCATATCCACTCGCATCTGTATCTAGAATAAATTTTGCGCCTGGAATCGGATATGCTAACATTGGGGCAGTGCACAAACGCTCCTCCAATGTTTGGAAAGCCACTTCTTGCTCCTTCTTCCATTCAAAAGCTTTATTTTTTCTTGTAAGCTCATGGAGGCTATGGGCTACGCTGGAAAAATTTGGTACAAATCGGCGGTAATATGTGCACAGCCCAAGGAAACTTCTTAATTCATGTAGGTTCTGTGGTCTTGACCAATCCTTTACAGCCTCTATCTTTTCGTTCGCAGTGCTGATGCCCTCTGTCGTTACTTTGTGACGCAAATAATTTACTTCCCTTTTAAACAGCGCACACTTTTTGGGACTTAACTTCAGACCAGCGCCATCTATTCTCTGGAAAACTTCCTCCAAGTTCTTAATATGTTCATCAAAATTCTTGCGCAATACGATGATGTCGTCCAGATACACCAAGCGTGTTTTCCAATGTAGACCTTTCAGTACCTGGTCCATGAGTCTCTCAAAAGTAGCTGATGCATTACATAGCCGAAAGGCATCACTGTAAATTGCTAAAGACCATCACCGACACTGAAGGCTGTTTTCTCTTTATCTTCCTCCTTCACCTCAACTTGCCAGTAGCCGCTTTTCAAGTCCAGTGTGGAAAACCATTTCGTACCAGATAGAGAGTCCAGAGTGTCATCAATTCTTGGCAATGGGTAGCTATCCTTTTTCGTAACGTCATTCAACTTCCGGTAGTCCACGCAAAACCTCATTTTTCCATCCTTCTTCTTTACAAGTACTACCGGTGAGCTCCATGGGCTAGCTGATGGTTCCATGACGCTGCTGTTGCTCATTTCTTGTACGATTTGACTCACAACTTCCCGTTTCGCCAGTGGAACACTACGAGGAGCTTGACGTATCGGCCTCGCGTCTCCAGTGTCAATTTGATGTTTCACAACATTGGTTAGGCCTGGTTTTGAACCATCCTGGTCAAATATGTTCGCGTACTTTAGGAGCAGTTGTTTCGCCTTACTCTGATAGGCTTCCTTTGGCCCCTGCGTCCATGCCATGATGTCATTTGAAAGATCAGTATTACTAGATGAAACGTGTTCCTGGAGCTGTTCACAGTTAATAACTACTTCAGCCTCTTGGCATCTTCCCAACATAGCTCCTTTGTTCAGTTTGAGTGGTGACTTGCACTCATTGAGTACTTTTACCCGAATACGTCCATCTTGTTTTGTCATAGCCAGGGTTTTTCCTACAAGTATGTTCGGTGTTGATTTGTTTGCTGCTTCGACAACCCACAATTTGTTTGTCCCACAATCTCCATCAACCTTTGCCCAGATGATTGCTTCGGATTTTGGTGGTATTTGCTGACTCTCTTCCACCAGCACTCGTTTACTGCTGTAGCCTCTCTCGTAGCCGAAATTAAGTGGTACATCCATGTTCTTATATCGCATCGTCTTGCTTTGCATGTCGATCTTGATGCCTTGGTCGATTTAGAAGTCCACTCCAATTATGATTTCATCAACAATCTCTGCCGCTATAAAATTGTGTAGTACCCTGACGTTCCCAATTGCTATTTCAGATGCTACTTTACCAATTACCTGGGTGTCCTCTCCCATGGCTGTACGTAATCTTGCTCCAAACAATGGTCTTATCTTCCTGTTGACTAAATCTGATCGAATGATGGAATGAGATGCACCCGTATCTACAGTCAGTAAACGTTCCTTTCCGTCCACATGTCCTCTAATAGTAAGATTGCTCGATCTTCTTCCAATCTGCGAGATAGAGATTATGGGGCATTCAATTGAGGGAGCAATTGTCGCCCCTTGCGGCTGACTCGCTTTAGTTTAACGATTGAGTGGACTTGGAGATTTGCTCATCTCCTTCAGCTCTGCGTTTACGGCCACCCACATTGTTGGAGCTATTGGGGCCGGTGCTGCAATGTCGTACAATATGACCTGGGTTGCCGCACTTGAAACATTTAATAAATCCGGAATTTTTCTGTTGTGATCCCTTCAGTGCTTCCAAAATTGTGTCTACCCACTCTGGCCTTTCTACATCCACACGATGAGCCTTATATGCTGGTTTACTCAATAGGGAGGCAGTTTCCTGAGTCAATGCATGTGATACCGTTTCAGCAAATGTCAGCTTTGGGTTTGCGTATGTAGCTCGCTTCGTTTCCACGTCCCGCATGCCATTTATAAAACTCTGGATTTTTACCCTCTCGGTGTATTCCACGGGTTCGTCCGCATTTGCGAGATGAGCCAATCTTTCAACATCCGAGGCAAACCCCTGCAAAGTCTCATTCGCTCTTTGGTGACGGTTTTGCAACTCAAATTGGGTTATCTGTTTCCTATGCTCGCTTCCATAACGTCTCTCGACAGCGGCCATCAATGCTTCATAGTTGTTCCGCTCTCCTTCGGGAGTCGTCTGTGGGATTTCGGCTGCTGGCCCTTTCAATTCCACGAATAGAGCTGCGACTTTATCTTCAGCATTCCAGTTGTTCACTGCTGCGATCTTCTCAAACTGTAGCTTAAAGACCTGGAAAGTAACAGAACCGTAAAAGGATGGTGTTTTTACCTTTGGATTGCTTGCTGAAACAGCTGGGCAATTTAATTGCAACTCTTGTATACGAACTCTCAAATCATCCACCTCAGCTTCGATTTTTTCGTCAAGCTGCGTTATTTTCTCGTCCATACGCGCTTCGAGTTTTGATGATATACGCGCCTCTAGCGCTTCGAGTTGTACTGTTATGCATGCCTCTTGTTCTTTCAGTTGTGTCTCAATCTTCGATGTAATCTGTGTCGACATTTCTGAAGTACGCGTCTCTTGTGCTTCCATCTTGGATGTTAAACGTGCCTCCTGCGATTCCAGCTGAGATGCCACTGTCGATGTTTGAGCAGTTATTGCAGCCAATATCATGTTCAAGTCTGTGCTCGTAACTGTCTGCGATGTTTCGTTTTTCTCTTCAATTTTTGTTGTTGTCTCATCCCCATCAGGATAAAAGACATACTCGTCCACATCAATTCCTTCTGCTTCCATTGCGTCTCGTAGCCGTGGCTGAAGTTCGAGTTTGACGCCGCTTGTATTCAATCCACGGCTCTCCAACTCCTTCTTCAGTTGCTGGATCTTCAAATCACTGAACTTTGCCATGACCTTGTTGTCCTTTGGAATTTATTCAACAATTCCTCTTCTGACACCAATTGTAACGAATTTGCTGCAAATCCTCTTATTTGCCCTTTTGCTAAGTTCGTATCGCTAAACTGTTGAATAAATAACTCCAATATCGAATAATGGAAAAATGGCCTTTATTAACGTACTTCACAATAACACTTATAAATGAAACTGACTTTCAAAATAATACTGCTCTTGCTCGCTAGATAGCGTCTTAATCGCAACTGCTTGATAGCTCAAATCAAACTGAATTCCAGCGCCTCTACATTTGTTGCCTTTTATACTCTCTGATTTCAACACTCGCATCTTCTAGGCGCTTCCAGAATCTACTAGTCCATCAGCTCTCAAACTTCTCAACTGTAACTACAATTGCACGATTTTATAGCTTCTCTCATTGCATACTTTCAGGAGTATCTCAGATATATGCATGTGTTTGTGCATTGCCTCTCCGCTGCTCGTATACGTACATATGTGTAGACACAATTATTGATTCGTTTATGTAGATACATAATGATTGAATTATTGATGTGAATTCACGTCACTGCTTAGCATCGGCTTAGATATGGCAGCACTCCTTAGTGTTACTAATATTCGTAACAATAACAAATATTTTTATGAAACTGGCTAAGAATTAATACGTTTACCCCTACTGCGTTTAATGCGAATTCAATATTCTATGGATTCATTTTACAAACGTTGCAGGTGTACGAAATGTCAAACATTTAATTCGAATTCAATATTCTATGGATTAATTTTTCAAATGTTATTTTAAAACACAACACTTCCCCATGGAAAATGAATATTTAGGTGTGCCAAATGTCAAACACTGACAATATTTAGAACCACAGTACGGATTAATTTTTCTTCTTTACAGAGTTGCATGCAATATGCTAATGAGCTGAATACAATCGAAGCCGCAAATATGGCTATGTTTCGTAGCAGATTATAATTTATTAATTTTGATATTGTAAAAATGCCGGGACATAGCATTTCCCGGCGGGACATTTTAAAACGCTCATACCAACGCCTTTTCATGATATCGCAATAAGGGTGAACCAGGGGTGACTCTAGAATGTGTGTGTACGATATGGGTATCAAATTAAAAGTATTAATGAGGGTTTTAAAAACGAGTAGCCCTTAGTTGTATATGTGAAGGCGTTTTCGAGATATTGGCCAAAATGTGGACCAGGGTGACCCAGAACATCTTCTGTCGGGTACCGCTAATTTATTTATATATGTAATACCACGAACAATATTCCTTCCAAAATTCCAGGGGCTTTTGATTTCGACTCGCAGAACTTTTTCATTTTCTTCCCTTAATATGGTAGGTATCACACCCATTTTACAAAGTTTTTTCTAAAGTTATATTTTGCGTCAATAAACCAATCCAATTACCATGTTTCATCCCTTTTTTCGAATTTGGTATAGAATTATGGCATTTTTTTCATTTTTCGTAATTTTCGATATCGAAAAGTGGGCGTGGTCATAGTCGAATTTCGGTCATTTTTTATACCAATATAAAGTGAGTTCAGATAAGTACGTGAACTAAGTTTAGTAAAGATATATCGATTTTTGCTCAAGTTGTTGTGTTAAGGGCCGAGCGGAAGGACAGACGGTCGACTGCGTATAAAAACTGGGCGCGGCTTCAACCGACTTCGCCCTTTTTCACAGAAAACAGTTATCGTCCTAGAATCTAAGTTCCTGCCAAATTTCACAAGGATTGGTAAATTTTTGTTCGACTTATGGCATTAAAAGTATCCTAGACAAATTAAATGAAAAAGGGCAGGGCCACGCCCATTTTTAAATTTTATTTTATTTTTGTATTTTGTTGCACCATATCATTACTGGAGTTGAACGTTGATATAATTGACTTATATACTGTAATGATATTAAATTTTTTGTTAAAATTTGACTTAAAAAATTTTTTTTTAAAAGTGGGCGTGCTTGTTTTCCGATTTTGCTAATTTTTATTAAGCATACATATAGTAATAGGAGTAACGTTCCTGCCAAATTTCATCAGGATACCTTCAACGACTGCCAAATTACAGCTTTCAGAACTTTTAAATGGTGCCACGCCCATTGTCCAAAATTTTACTAATTTTCTATTTACGTCATAAGGTCAACCCACCTACCAAGTTTCATCGCTTTATCCGTCTTTGGTAACGAATTATCGCACTTTTTCGGTTTTTCGAAATTTTCGATATCGAAAAAGTGGGCGTGGTTATAGTCCGATATCGTTCATTTTAAATAGCGATCTGAGGTGAGTTCCCGGGAACCTACATTCCAAATTTCATCAAGATACCTCAAAATTTACTCAAGTTATCGTGTTAGCGGACAGACGGACGGACATGGCTCAATCAAATTTTTTTTCGATACTGATGATTTTGATATATGGAAGTCTATATCTATCTCGATTCCTTTATACCTGTACAACCAACCGTTATGCAATCAAAATTAATAAAATCTGTGAGCTCTGCTCAACTGAGTATAAAAATACCAACAGCAAAATAAAACCAAAGAATAAAAGCCATGCAAAAACTGCGTTTAGTCTAGGATGAGTCCGGGATGAGGCGCAAAGGGGTATGCGACTAATGCCAGTTTTGATCTGTTTGTATGCGTTAAACTGTTCCCTTTTCTTTGAGCATATCCTATGAAGAGACTAATTGTACCTATTAATACAGGAAAGGGAACGAGAGGCCCAATCCGCTTTGTACCCATATGGCAACGAAAGAAAAAGTGTTAGTTTTCGTATGGTACGAGATTATGTACATTTTAAACGTTTTAAAAAAAAATTTTAGATACATCAATGTAAAAGAATTATAAAGTCGCCAACTCATTCCAAGCGAAATGGGTCTACGATAATGGAACATATGGTCCAAGTCATTTATATCAACATTCAACTCCAGTAATGATATGGTGCAACAAAATACAAAAATAAAAGAAAATTTCATTTAATTTGTCTAGGATACTTTTAATGCCATAAGTCGAACAAAACTTTATCAATCCTTGTGAAATTTGGTAGGGGCTTAAATTCTGGGACGATAACGGCTTTCTGTGAAAAAGGGCGAAATCGGTTTGAAGCCACGCCCAGTTTTTATACACAGTCGACCGTCTGTCGTTCCGCTCGGCCGTTAACACGATAACTTGAGCAAAAATCGATATATCTTTACTAAACTTAGTTCATGTACTTATCTGAACTCACTCTGTATTGGTATAAAAATGGCCGAAATCCGACTATAAACACGCCCACTTTTTCGATATCGAAAACTACCATAATAAAAATGCCATAATTCTATACCAAATACGAAAAAAGGGATTAAACATGGTAATTGGATTGGTTTGTTGACGCGATATGTCACTTCAGAAAAAAACTTTGTAAAATGGGTGTGACACCTACCATATTAAGTAGAAGATAATGAAAAAGTTCTGCAGGGCGAAATCAAAAGCCTTTGGTATCTTGGCAGGAATACTGTTCGTGGTATTACATATATAAATAAACTAGCGGTACCCGACAGATGATGTTCTGGTTCACCCTGGTCCACATTTTGGTCGATATTTCGAAAACGCCTTCACATATAAAACTACCGCCACTCCCTTTCAAAATCTTAATTAATACTTTTAATTCGATACCCATATCGTACAAATACATTATAGAGTCACCCCTGGTCCACCTTTATGGCAATATCTCGAAAAGGCGTCCACCTATATAACTAAGGCCTACTCCCTTTTAAAATACTCTTTAACACCTCATTTGATACCAATATCGTACAAACAAATTCTAGAATCACCCCTGGTCCACATTTATGACGATATCTCGAAAAGGCGTCCACCTATAGAACTAAGCCCAGGCCCTTTTAAAATGCTCATTAACACCCTTTATTTGATACCCGTATCGTACAAACAAATTCCAGAGTCAGCCCTGGTCCACCTTTATGGCGATATCTTGAAAAGGCGTCTACCTATAGAACCAAGACCCACTCCCTTTTAAAATACTCTTTAACACCTTTCATTTGATACCCATATCGTAAAAACAAATTCTAAAGTCACCCCTGGTCCACCTTTATGGCTATATCTCGAAAAGGCGTCCACCTATATAACTAAGGCCCACTCCTTTTAAAATACTCTTTTACACCTTTCATTTGATACCCATATCGTACAAACAAATTCTAGAATCACCCCTGGTCCACCTTTATGGTGATATCTCGAAAAGGCATCCACCTATAGAACTAAGTCCACGCCCTTTTAAAATGCTCATTAACACCTTTTATTTGATACCCGTATCGTACAAACAAATTCCAGAGTCAGCCCTGGTCCACCTTTATGGCGATATCTCGAAAAGGCGTCCACATATAGAACTAAGGCCCAATCCCTTTTAAAATACTCATTAACACCTTTCATTTGGTACCCATACCGTACAAACAAATTCTAGAACCTGGTCCACCTTTATGGCGATATCTGGAAAAGGCGTCGACCTATAGAATTACCCGAGGTTCATTTTCCTACATGGTAATTTGCCTTTATTTTGTCTCCACAGCTCTCAGCTGAGTATGTAATGTTCGGTTACACCCGAACTTAGCCTTCCTTACTTGTTCATATTTAGCTTTGGTATTCTCGGCATGCTATAAACAACCTTCTGCTGTAGAAGGACGTTTAAGTTGGTTTTAATCAGGTCCTAGCGCAGCTAAAATGACATTTAATAAAACAATATCCTGGCTTTTGTGAGTTCTGCAAGCATGTGACTTGCGTTTTGGTGAAATCTGAATAATCCCTGGTGCTTCTCATAGCTCCATAGATTTTACTACATTGTCGTAAGGGCCAGCGTGCTACATGGCATGCCATAAGACACAACACCGGAGGTGCTCGATATTTGTTAGAATTGGATTTTGGGCCAAGACGTCTTGAGTTTAATGTTTTTAAATTAAAGGTAATAACGGATTTCGAAAACCTGATTTTACTATCGGCTTACTATCGAAAGCGAAACCTACGTTCAGTCATGGGTTTGTTTGTCGCCGAGCCATCGGATTCTTATTGGTTTTAATCGGCTAGTTATCGGCAAGTTACTTATGTGTCATCGATTTTATATTGAAGCTTAACCGGTATCTGCTTCATTAAAAACCAATGAGTCTTCGCTAACAAGCCGATGACAAATTGTAATACTTCGATTGGAAATCGATCATTTTCTGCAAATAAATCGACAAATTTTCGATAATTTTTCAATAAAAATTCTATAACGCACAGACACCAAGCAGGTACCACTCCGGTAACAGTATATATATTCATATGACCTTTCGATACTAAATTGATAATTTTTCGATAACATCTTGGGAACTTTTTAATTAATAATATATAACTTTTCGATGATAGGTCTATATTAAAAAAAAAAAATAATTTCGATAAATTTTAACAAACAAATCGCCAGTTTTCGATTACACACCGACAACGCTCCGATACCAAATCTATAACTTTTCGATAGCATGCAAAAACATAATAGCTCATTAATAGACGACCACATAATGGTAAAAAATCGATAGCCACTTTTTGATAAATAATTTATGAAAAATAATAAACAAACTATAATAAATCGATAACTTTCCAATAGTAAATCGAAACACGGATAAAACATTAATAACATTTCGATAATAAATCTATAACTTTTGTATGGACGGGGTGATAAAACAGTCATAGAAAACCTTTGACTAGTCCATAAGAGGAGGATAAGACGTCTATATCGTGTCGACCACAAACCGGTATCTCATCGATAACTGCGCTTATTCTTACATTCTGTATTCCCCATACAGCATGTCAATACCACATGCGACGCCTTTATCTACAGTCCATATAGCTTAACAAATCCAAACACTAAATTTACCTTCCGCTTACCTTCTGGACTCCCCTATACAGGGATTCAAGGTGTTGTGTAGCGCAACCCTATCAAGGGGTTGCCAGCGCAATATATAGCTTCTCCAACCCAATTGTTAACCTCACCTCCCGTGGCGAATCCTGTTTCGTTAACAGCCAAGGCTCTGGCGACCCCAAGCTCATCATGGAACTAGGGGATGGGAGGGAGGGATGGCCTAGAAGGTTTAATGTGGTCATATAAATCGTTCCTGAGATGGTCGGGCTAATATCTTAATGGGGATTTGTTACGGACCGTACCGGCAAAGGCCCATCAACATCGATAACACTCCCCAAAGCCTTCGCGGAGTATCTTTATCGTTAATACAACAACAACAACAACAAATCCGCTATACAGTGAGCAAAAATATTTACACCAAAAACCAACTCAAACATATGTCACCATTGTGCAGAACTATGAATGACACTTTTACTCGCCACTGTACTAACGCCCTGTGTTATTGAAGAACAGATCAAATAATGAAAATCGTGGATTTCAAGCGGCTACCATCAACATTGCGGATTATTTTCACCATAATTAAAAGGCAATACTTCTGCATATGAAATTAAATAATAACAAGTAAGGAAGGTTAAGTTCGGGTGTAACCGAATATTACATACTCAGTTGAGAGCTATGGTGACAACATAAGGGAAAATAACCATGTAGGAAAATGAACCGAGGGAAACCCTGGAATGTGTTTGTATGACATGTGTATCAAATGAAAGGTATTAAAGAGTATTTTATGAGGGAGTGGGCCATAGTTCTATAGGTGGACGCCATTTAGGGATATCGCCATAAAGGTGGATTAGGGTTGACTCTAGGATTTGTTTGTACGATATGGGTATCAAATGAAAGGTGTTAATGAGTATTTTAAAAGGGAGTAATCCTTAGTTCCATAGGTGAACGCCGTTTCGAGATATCGCCATAAAGGTGGACCAGGAGTGACCTTAGAATTTGTTTGTACGATATGGGTATCAAATGAAAGGTGTTCAGTTCCATACTCGCAGCAATACGGACGTGTTTTTTAATTGCTTGCTTGCGCTTTTTTGTTTTAATTTTCTAAGTATTTACATATATACTCCCGTGTAGTTGTGGTCTTAGGGTTGATCGCACTCAACCAAAGGTTCAATGTGCTAAGTGCTGCAATTTTTTTTCATCTGCCTTGTGTGGGCGTGTTGCAGACCAATCTCGACTTTTTAAACGAATCCAATAGTGCTTTTTATTGTAATGCTTGTGCGTGTGAGGGTCGCAGTTCTATTCGCTCACCGCCTCTCTCTCTAAACAATACTTTTTCGAACGAATCGGATGGTGATGCTGTAATCAAAAGCAATAATACTAATAATATGTTTAGTGTCGAATCAACACTTAAATGCTTATTGAGGGAAATTACTTCGCTAAAGTCTAATAATGTAAAGCTCTTGTGTTTGCTTGAATCATCGGTAGCTGAAGGTACCCACCTACGTACTCAAGTTAGTGACTTGCAAATTCAGCTTCACTCTATGTACCAGTCACTGTGTGACAATAACTCAGTCGTTTCTAATGAGCTCAGGCACTTAAAAGCTGATATTGCTAAATTTAATGCGGAATTGCCGTTGAATACCTACGCTTTCTCGAATTCTGCTTTTGGCTCTGTTTCTAAACAAACTGTTGCGGAGTGTGCTCATACTGTTGACGGCAGTCCTTACTACATGGCTGGTGCTGTTGAAAATATAAACGCTGCTGCTAACATGAATGAATTAACATCTAATGTTGCTGGTACTGTTGTAAACATGAATGCTTCTACTGTTGATATTGTAAGCATTAATACGTTAGCAACAGAAGGTGCTGACAACATAAATGCTCCATCTTCTAATCCGAACTTACAGTCAAATACTGTTAATGCCTCTGCTAATAACATTAGCTTGTTTTCTTCGGTACTCAGATCTGATCCTACCTTTTCCAATGATACTTGTGAAAGTGATGGAAATAATAATAAAATGCGTAAGGCTGTAACTAAGCGTCACAAGCAGTTGAATACTGCTGCTTCGTGTTCGACTTCAATTTCAAATTCGTCTTCGAGTTTGGCATCAACTATAGCATCTGCATCTTCTACTACTGTGAAGTCTGTAACTACAACTCCTTCTGTACAAAGTAAACGCAACGAAAATTTTAACCGCCGTAAGCCAAATTTTGTTGGATCAAATATAAGTACAGAATTGGGTGTAGGTAGTATGAGTTGGCTGCACTTATCATCATTTCAGCCATCAGTTTCCTCTAACGATATCATTAGTTATCTGGTAAGACATCTGAAGGCTGATAAGTCTAACTTTGCCTGCAAAAGGCTTATAAAAAATGACACTCCGCTTGACTCATTAACAAAAGTCAACTTTAAGCTTGGTGTTACAGAAACACTATATGATGCCGTTTTATCACCAGATTTGTGGCCTGATGGGGTGAACGTTCGGTCATTTCGTTTTTTTTCCCAAAGAGGTAAGGCAATCGAATTGCCCTTAGTTGCCAGTGGCAATACTAATCTTGTCAACAAGCAACTAAATATCTATTTTCAAAATGCTTCTGGCATCAGAACAAAAGCGCATGATGTTAAGTCGCTGAGCTCGCAGTTAGAGTACGATATTTTTGTTATTGTTGAAACTTGGCTGACTCCAGATTTTTTTGATGGCGAATTCTGCGATCCCAATTTATTTGTCGTTTGCCGTAAAGACAGGGATGCCGAAAAAACTGGGCGTTCTCGAGGTGGAGGTGTACTTATTGCAGCTCAACGCAAGTATAATGCTTCCCTAATTCATCTGGATAATAAAGATTCGCTACTTGACCAACTCTGTGTTAAAGTTAGTGGTTCTACGTACTCCTGCTCTCTATTCTTGATGGCATCTTATATTCCGCCGAATAGTTCTGAAGATCTTTATAAAGCTCATGCTGACAATATTTCATCTGTAGTTCTTAATAAGCTTGGTGATAATCATATATGTATTTTAGGTGACTTTAATCTAAGTGATGTCACTTGGTCTCAGGGTTTCTGTGGTTCGGGCCTCATGCCAAATAATATATCGAAGTCCTATTAGACTTATTTTATAGATAACATGCTAAGCTTAAACTTGCTGCAAATCAATAACTTCACTAACAGGCTTGACAGAATATTAGATCTTATATTTCTCAGTGATAATATTAATTTTAACATTTCCGAATGCCATGCACCATTTGCTCCGTCGGATATGCATCACACTACTATTGTTCTTAAACTTGAGTATTACGTGTTTTGTGTACCCTCTGTAAATGATGATATCGCTTTTAATTTTGCACGGTGCGACATGTCTATACTTAACCATGTTTTCTCGGAAATTAACTGGGTTGATCTTTTTTCCTCCTCAGATGTTAGCATTTGCTATGAGATATTTAGATCAACGCTTTTTGACCTATGTTTAAGGCATGTTCCAGTCTTTAAGAAAAAACCGTATAAATTACCTTGGTATACTAAGGGTTTAAAAAAATTGAAGAATTTGCGAAACAAATACTACAAAAAGTTTAGTCAGACCAAGAATCTGTTCTTTTACGAGAAGTATCAGCAGTATATAAAGGAGTTTAACTGCTTGGATAAGTTTCTTTACAAAAACTATATTCTTAGCTTTGAGACAAATATTAAGTCCAATCCAAAAACATTTTGGAGTTTTATTAAATCTAAAAGGACCTGCTCCTCGGTTCCTGCTTCTCTCTTTTACCAAGATAATGTAGCTACAAATCTTAATGCGGTAGTGAACCTGTTTGCGGATTATTTAGTGCCAATTTTGCATCCTATGATGATGCCCCTTCTTTCGACTTTGCATCTGACAATGTCGATTTCATGTGACGATATCTCAAGTGGTATTACTAATTTAAAGCAATCGGTCAAGACAGATTCTGATGGTCTCTCAAGTGCCTTGATTAAAGGTTGCCCGGCCTTAGGTTTGCCTCTTGAGATCCTGTTTAATATGTCACTTCAGTGCGGGGAGTTTATTGATGCTTGGAAACTTGCATCGATAACTCCTATCTACAAATCTGGAAATAAGAATGATGTCTGTAACTACAGACCTATATCAAAGCTCACTACTGTTTCGAAGTTATTTGAATGTGTTTTAAAAGACAAGTTATACTTTTCAGTGAAGAGCCTAATCTGTGCCAAACAGCATGGTTTTGTTGCGGGACGTTCGACGGTCACCAATCTAGTGGAGTTTAGTGAGTATTGTATATCTGCTTTTGCATCTGGATACCAGGTGGATTGTATTTATACTGACTTCAGCAAAGCCTTCGATAAGGTATCACATGAGATCCTTATTCATAAACTTTCTTGTCTTGGTTTTCACTCAAATTTTCTGCAGTGGCTAAAATCTTATTAAATTAACAGATGGTGTATTGTCTGCATTGATGGTGTATCATCCGATCCATACCTTGCAACTTCCGGCGTTCCGCAGGGCAGTATTCTTGGACTCTTGTTCTTTGTCCTGTTCATCATCGACATCAGCACTTGCTTTTCGTATGCTAGGTTTCTCTTGTACGCTGATGATCTTAAAGTTTTCTCCATTATAAAGTCTTCGCGTGATATGTTCGAACTTCAGTGTGAAATTAAAAATCTCTATTCCTGGTGCGTTAGATCGCACCTTTCTTTAAATATTAATAAATGATTTCACGTAACCTACTCTAAATTGCGCTTTAAGTTTAATAGTTCGTATACCATTGATAACAAACCAGTGCAGACTGTTGATAAAATCAAGGACCTTGGTGTGGTTTATCATACCAAATTTTCTTTCAACAGCCATGTAAACTTTAGCATAGCCAAATCGTATGCAATGCTTGGTTTTATTCGGCGTAATAGTGCAGAGTTCTCTGACCCGTATACACTCAAATTGCTCTACAATTCATTTGTACGATCTCATCTCGAGTATGCCACTATCATTTGACGACCGTTCCAACAGTTTGCAATTAATAGGATTGAGAGAGTTCAAAAAGCTTTTCTTAAATACTGTCTGCGGTCACTTAGATTTACTAGCCCTCTTCCCTCATATAATGCACGTTTACTTCTTTTAAATCTTAAAACTTAGAAGCGAGAAGGTCTATTCTTTCTTTAACCTTTTTATATTGCATCATCCATGGGGATACAGATTGTGCTGCTCTTCTTGAGAAAATTAATTTTAATGTTCCAAGAAGAGAACTTAGAAGCTTTTACCCTTTTTATGGCATTAATAGTAGAACTAATTATGGGAGAAATGCCCCAATTAACCGCGCTATGAATGAATTTAATAAGATCTCATATTTTGTCGAACTTGATTTCTCTTTGTCGAAGAACGTTTTTATTAATTTATTAAAGTGTGTTTTTTAGTTATCAATTCTTTTATATTAGTCTGTAAGTGCTAGTTTTTCACTGACTTGTTAACTTTTTGTATTTCTTAATTGTAGTCTGTTTTTTAATTGTATGAAAATTGTTAGTAGTCTGTAAGAATTTTGTTAATAATATGCTGTATAGTTTTTTCATTGGTAGTCTGTAAGAACATGTGTTCATAGACTTAATAAATAAATAAATGGTAAATAAATGGTGTTATTGAGTATTTTAAAAGGGGAGTAATCCTTAGTTCCATAGGTGGACGCCGTTTCAAGATATCGCCATAAAGGTGGACCAGGAGTGACCCTAGAATTTGTTTGTACGATATGGGTATCAAATTAAAAGTATTAATTAGTATTTTAAAAAGGAGTCATCCTTAGTTCCATAGGTGGACGCCGTTTCGAGATATCGCCATAAAGGTGGACCAGGAACGACCCTAGAATTTGTTTGTACGATATGGGTATCAAATGAAAGGTGTTAATGAGTATTTTAAAAGGGAGTAATCCTTAGTTCCATAGGTGGACGCCGTTTCGAGATATCGCCATAAAGGTGGACCAGGAGTGACCCTAGAACTTGTTTGTACGATATGGGTATCAAATTAAAGGTATTAATGAAGGTTTTAAAAGGGAGTGGTGGTAGTTGTATAGGTAGTCGCCTTTTCGAGGTATCGCCATAAAGGTGGACTAGGGGTGACTCTAAAATACGTTTGTACAATATGGGTATCAAACGAAAGGTGTTAATGAGTATTTTAAAAGGGAGTGGGCCTTAGTTCTATAGGTGGACGCCGTTTCGAAATATCGCTATAAAGGTGGACCAGGGGGGACTTTAGAATGTGTTTGTACGATATGGGTATCAAATTAAAGGTATTAATGAGGGTTTTAAAAGGGAGTGGTGGTAGTTGTATAGGTAGTCGCCTTTTCGAGATATCGCCATAAAGGTGGACCAGTGGTGACTCTAGAATACGTTTGTACAATATGGGTATCAAACGAAAGGTGTTAATGAGTATTTTAAAAGGGAGTGGGCCTTAGTTCTATAGGTGGACGCCGTTTCGAAATATCGCCATAAAGGTGGACCAGGGGTAACTCTAGAATACGTTTGTACAATATGGGTGTCAAACGAAAGGTGTTAATAGTATTTTAAAAGGGAGTGGGCCTTAGTTCTATAGGTGGACGCCTTTTCGAGGTATCGCAATAAAGGTGGACCAGGGGTGACTCTAGAATATGTTTGTACGATATGGGTATCAAACGAAAGGTGTTAATGAGTATTTTAAAAGGGCGTGGTTTAAAAGGGAGTGGTGGTAGTTGTATATGTGAAGTTTTCCAGATATCGGTCAAAATGTGGACCAGGATGACCCAGATCATCATCTGTTGGATACCGCTAATTTATTTATATATGTAATACCTGACAAGATTTCAAGGGTTTTTTATTTCGCCCTGCAGAACTTTTTCATTTTCTTCTACTTAATATGGTTGGTGTCACAACCATTTTACAAAGTTTTCTCTAAAGTTATATTTCGCGTCAATAAAACAATCCAATTACCATGTTTCATCCCTTTTTTCGTATTTGGTATAGAATTATGGAATTTTTTTCATTTTTCGTAATTTTCGATATCGAAAAAGTGGGCGTGGTCATAGTCGGATTTCGTTCATTTTTTATACCAAGATAAAGTGCATTTAGATAAGTACGTGAACTAAGTTCAGTAAAGATATGTCGATTTTTGCTCAAGTTATCGTCTTAACGGCCATGCGGAAGGACAGACTGACGACTGTGTATAAAAACTGGGCGTGGCTTTAACCGATTTCGCCCATTTTCACAGAAACCAGTTAACGTCATAAAGTCTATGCCCCTACCAAATTTCAAAAGGATTGGTAAATTTTTGTTCGACTTATGGCATTAAAAGTATCCTAGACAAATTAAATGAAAAAGGGCGCAGCCACGCCCATTTTGAAATTTTCTTTTATTTTTGTATTTTGTTGCACCATATCATTACTGGAGTTGAATGTTGACATAATTTACTTATATACTGTAAAGATATTAAATTTTTTGTTAAAATTTTACTTAAAAATTTTTTTGTTAAAGTGGGCGTGGTCCTTTTCCGATTTTGCTAATTTTTATTAAGCGTACATATAGTAATAGGGGTAACGTTCCTGCCAAATTTCATCTTGATATCTTCAACGACTGCCAAATTACAGCTTGCAAACGTTTTAAATTACCTTCTTTTAAAAGTGGGCGGTGCCACGCCCATTGTCCAAAATTTTACTAATTTTCTATTCTGAGTCATAAGTTCAACTCAACTACCAAATTTCATCGCTTTATCTGTCTTTGGTAATGAATTATTGCACTTTTTCTGTTTTTCGAAATTTTCGATATCGAAAAAGTGGGCGTGGTTATAGTCCGATATCGTTCATTTTAAATAGCGATCTGAGATGAGTGCTCAGGAACCTACATACCAAATTTCGTCAAGATACCTCAAAATTTACTCAAGTTATCGTGTTAAGGGGCGGACGGACATGGCTCAATCAAATTTTTTTTCGATCCTGATGATTTTGATATATGGAAGTCTATATCTATCTCAATTCCTTTAGACTTGTACAACCAACCGTTATCCACTCAAACTTAATACACTCTGTGAGCTCTGCTCAACTGAGTATAAAAATAATAAAAAAATATATATTGCTATACAAATATTTACACTAGTAAATTGTTATTAGTTAAATACTTGTAAATACTATTTAAGTAAAATGCACTTAAAGAGAAGTATCTAAGTGAAATTATGTTGGCATGTTAAGGCAACATTTTTGCGCTAATCCGCAATTAAAATGAATGAAATTCATAAATATTTTCTGTAACTTTGATGGATGAAGCATCAAATAATTAGAATGCAGCAGCCGTTTCGAACGACCCAGACAAGATCATTAAAGTAGGCATAACAGTTTTGCATCTAATAGTTATTAGTGATGATGTCGATGGTCGGAAAAAAAATCTAAAAATTAGAATACTCGCGTATATATGTACATGTAAACATGCAACACTAAGTAGACATAGAATGTCAGCATGTGATTATTTTAGATTAGGAACAGCAACAAACGAAAGTCTACGAATTATGTATAAACAAAAAAAACTTAAAATTGGCATGATTTGGTATCATGTTTTGCCCAGCTCTGACTTTTATGAAATATTTTGTTGATGCATGGATATTAATGCACTACTTTATACTCTGCTTGCTGTTCTGCTGGGTATAAAAATGTTTAAGCCACGTCACGAAACTCGCCACCACTTTCTTGTTCCAACGCTAAGAACATTTTGCGCAATTTGGTACTTTCTTTCAATCCACCAGCACTTGAACCAAAGCTTCCGCCAGCTGCACCATTACGACACGCACGTTCGCTTGCAAATAAGTCTGTTAAAGACATGCATACGGTGGCTTTGTGATAATACTTACGTGCTTTGGAAAATACTTAACTCACCGAGCTATTATCTGCTAGCTACTGCTGGTGGTAAATGTTTACAGCTGCCGCTAACGAGTTATCCGAATCAAACGATGCATATTAGCAATTGAATTAAATGTCTGCTCACCTCATCGACAATGAAAATGTATGCGAGTCTAGCAAAAAGTGCCGGTTATCGCCACGAAAAATTAAAGAGCCTTTACATTGTTAGATCTTGAAATTTGAAAAAAAGGAAGTATAAAACAAATTACAATTTAAACTGCAAACGTAACATCAAATTGACTTATATAATCCCGAAATACATAATCGACACACTAAAAAATACCGAATAATCAAATGGTATATGGCCTTGAAGATTCAAGACCCTGAAAGTTTAATGGTGCTTGTACAGGATTGATATCAGGCAAAGCACAATCAACATCGCTCACACTCCCCAAAACCTTCGCGGAGTGTCTTTATCCCTACAACAACAACATGAATATTATTAATCATTTTATTATATTCTTATATAATAATATATTATATATAAAACTAGCAGACCCGGCAGACGTTGTTCTTCCCTAAATTTGGCCTATCTGCATTCATTTTAATAAGCTTTTTCCGTCTAACTTTGCCCTACCCCTCTACACTTTTTCCTAATCTTTTTATTCACTCCTCCCTCCACCTTTTTCGCTTCATCTCTATCTTCGTATCATTCTATCTCTTTCTCAGTCTCCTTCTCTCTTTTCTCTTCTCTCAAGTTTTTCTCCTCCTTCTTCATCTCTTACTGCCAGTCCCAGAGGGTGGTATGTATTTTGTTCCAGTCCCATACCGAGTCTCAGTCTCAGTCCCAATCCTAGTCCTAATCCCAGTCCCAGTCCGTCTCTGGTATACTTCCCGAAAAAAAGCATCGTAAATACTAATATAGGCAAATTTATATACGAAATTTCAGGCAAATCGAGTAGGACGTATGTAAATAGGTATGTGGGTATTATTAATTCTTGTCTTTATTTCGACTTCGCATGCATATTTATCAGTTTTTCCAGGTTAATGCGACTAAATCCAATATCACAATGAACTTTAGAGCTCTTAGCAACAGCTTTCATTTGATATCCATAATACACACGCATTCTGGTGGTATCCGGGTCCATGTTTTGGCCTATATTTCGAGACCCTAGTCACTCAGCGGTGTAAAACTTACTCTGGATTATAGCACACATCAACAGCTTCAATTTGATACCCATAATATAAAAACACATTCTAGGTGTATCCGGGTCCACTAAAAAGTTATCGCCTTCGTTATCGAAATTTTATCGATTTTTTATCAAAAGTTTATTGATAGATTTAGTATCGAGAAGTTTTGGTTGTTTATCATAACATTATCGACAAGTTGTCAATATGTTATCAGAGTGTTGCTAACCTTTTATTAGCGTGTTATCCAATTGTTATCGAAAATTTGTTTTCTATAGAAAAACTATTGATTTGTATCCCATTTATGGCTTTTTATCGATTTGCTATCGACGATCGATGAGTCATCGGTTTTTTATAAAACAGATACCATTAAAACTTCAATATAAAAACGATGGCACACTGTAAGACGTCGATAACAATCCAATGAGAACCCAATAAGAAGGCGATGGCTCGGCGGTAGCAAACCATTGGCTCAACGACAATTCACTGTGGATAATAAGTCGATAATAAACCAACAAATTTTCGGTGTAGGTTGTAACATACAAGAAACCGACATAGCTCTTCTTTAAAAGTCCTAAACTATTTTTTATGGTATAAAGTAGCCTTTGTTGTGGTTTAATTTTAACACCTGGGCGAGCTCTAGTTAACTTTAAACACCAGTTTTCAAGGTATACACCTTGGAATTTTTTCCATTGGAATAAGGGATTGTTTTCGGGCCGTTTTCCATTCTCAATTCCAAATTGTTCTCTTGATGGTTTAGGGATCAATTGGTGTCATTTCGGCATTGATTTTGAGACTATTCATGATAAATTCGGAACTATTTTTTGGGGGGCTATTTCGGAATTAATGGGGCATTCTTCTCGGCGTTAACCAGGCATATTACAGGACAGTTTTGAAATTGCTTTTGGAATCATGTAGTGATTTTACTGACCGATTTGGAAGAGTTTACGTATATTACGAAAGAACTTGGTGATTATTTAGGTATAGTTTTCGTGGTCATATTTTAAATAGTTTGTGATAATTTGGAATTTTCTTTCGGGATCATTTCGGAAGTGTATTCGGTATAATTTTCGGATAGATCCGCTAACTATGTGTAAGGTTTTAAGTTTGTTGGTCAATTAGTAGTTTTGTAACGAAGCTTTTTCGTGCCCCGTTGCTTCTTTGATATTTGCTGGGGTATACTCGCCGTGCCCAGGGTTCGTTTACAATAAATTTGTATTAAAGGGGCACCTTGCAAATCGATTTCATATAAAATTCACTTTATTGCTTTAACTCTATATACTACAACTGTAAAAATATAATAAAAGAAAGATTTGTGTATATTCTTCACTTCGCTTTATGCTTGCTTCGTGATTGGTGGTGGGCTAACGGTCCTCGCGTCCCGTTAGGATCGTTCCGTTAGGACGCCCTGCTGGGTATGTGTAAATGTATCTCAGTGACGCCGTGCGTCGGCGTGTTTCTCTTACGGTTAGCGACTGCGTATCTCTGCTGCGGCCAACGTCGTATGTTAGTGTTGCGCTGCTGCGACCAGCGTCGTATGTTAACGTATCTCTACTGCGGCCAACGTCGTATGTTAGCGTTGCGCTGCTGCGACCAGTGTCGTATGCTCGTATAATTCTGCTGCGGTGCTCTGTCGCGCCTTACGTCGGCGTCTACTTGTATTTCTGAGGCGATGCTCTGTCGCCGTGTTCCGTTAGTATGTGGCGTCGGTGCCTTGACGCGCCTTACGTCGGCGTCTCTCTCTTCTGCGGTGCTCTGTCGCGCCTTACGTCGTTGCCGCTCTGTTGCGGCCTCTGCCGTACTTCTACTAACGGAGGTGAGCGGGTGACGCCTGTCGCGGTTGCGCGTTACTGTGGCGGGGCCTTTGGTCTTTGGAGGGTGATGCGTAGAGAAGGTCAACCGCAATCACCATTCCACGAATCGCTCCTATGAAGTGGATTCCTATTGCATAGAGTAGGTCAACTGCAATAGGGATATACTTCGCTAGTAGCTCTGGTCACGACCACAGCTCCGTGCTGACTTGAAGCGTTTACTTGTATTACTCTGCTGGTGTACCTCTACTGACGGAGGTGAGCGGGTGTCACCTGTCGCGGTCGCGCGTTACTATGGCGGGGCCTTTGGTCTCTGGGGGTGATGCGTAGAGAAGGTCAACCGCAATCACCATTCCACGACTCGCTCCTATGAAGTGGATTCCTATTGCATAGAGTAGGTCAACTGCGATAGGGATCTACTTCGCTAGTAGCTCTGGTCATGACCACAGCTCCGTGCTGACTTGTATTGCTGAAGCGTTTATTTGTATTACTCTGCTGCGCCTTGCGTCGGCGTCTATTTGTATTGCTGGTTGTTGGGTGATTCTCTGCCACGCCTTGCGTCGGCGTCTACTCGCGTGTGCTGGGCGATACTCTGTCGCGCCTTGTATTACTCTGCTGGTGTACCTCTACTGACGGAGGTGAGCGGGTGTCACCTGTCGCGGTTGCGCGTTACTCTGGCGGGGCCTTTGGTCTCTGGGGGGTGATGCGTAGAGAAGGTCAACCGCAATCACCATTCCACGACTCGCTCCTATGAAGTGGATTCCTATTGCATAGAGTAGGTCAACTGCGATAGGGATCTACTTCGCTAGTAGCTCTGGTCACGACCACAGCTCCGTGCTGACTGACTGCTGTGCTGCTGTGTCGCTCCTTTTATTGCCTTGTTTGGCATTGCTGGCTCAAATGGTTGCGTTGGTATGGTTGCTGTTCGATGTTGCGAACGCTCGTTGCGTTGCTGAGATTTGTTAGTTTGTTGTGTTGGCACTAAAGTGTTGTGCTTGCCCGTTGTGTTGCTGAGACTTGTTGGTTGGTCTGCTGCTATAGCCTTTTGTGACTGGCTGTTGTGTCAATGCTGTATTGAACTTGTTGGTTGGTCTGTTGCTATAGCCTTTTGTGACTGGCTGTTGAGTTATTGTTGTATCGAATATGACGTGGGGTCGCTTTGTGTGGGCCAAATTAATGGTTTTATATTTAGTCCTCACAGTTTCTTGAAACTTGATTGCAGAATTTCGCCGCTTGGTACGAAATTTTTTAAATATCTCGCCTCAGGAGCCACCTATCGGAAGTTTCCCCTTTGTAATGCATTGCTATAGGGTTTCTCAGCTAAGTGTGAGGCATTAGGTTTGCAGCTCAATGGGACTCCATCCAACTAGTAAAATTTTCTTAAATATCTAGGTCAATGTAGCAGAAAGTCTTTCTTCTTTTGTGGAACTTTTACGGTGCGTTTATCTAAGTAAAAGGCTGCAGGTTTGGAGTTCAACGAGAACTTACTTAAAAATTAATCGTAAGATTCAAAATATCTCGATCCCTGCATACATTTTTCAATTATCTCGACCCGTACGCCACCTAGCGGAATTGTGTCTTTTGTTATTGCTTGTCACTTTGCCATGATCAAAGAGTCAAGATTCAAGTTTCTTGCTCAATAGAAGACACTATAAAACCAATCGCAAAATTTCACATGAACTGGATGGACTTTCCAAAGATCTCTTAATATCTAGATCTAGTGGAATTTAATACCTTCATGAAAATGATATGGTATATTAAGTTTGTTCGAATAAGAAAATTGTAAGTCCTTAAAGGAGAAGAGATAGACCCACAAATAAGTATACCCAATTAAATTTAGTCATATCCATCTGTCTGTTTGAACGCAAACTAGTCCCTCAATTTTTAAGGTATCTTGATGAAATCTGGTGACCGGGTATATTCCGGTGTCTCGTAAAATATTTGTCGAAACCGGTTGAATCAGACCACTACGGCACATAACCCCCTCCCCCCCCCCCCCCCCCCCCCCCCCCCCCCCCCACACAGAAAATTTGTTTTTTACTTCCTTTATATTAGGTCGGTTGAATGTTTGTCCGCTTTTCATACAAAATTTGCAATCGATTTTTAAGTAACTTTCATTGAGCTACAAACGTGAAACTTTACACATAGGCCAGAACGCCATGACAATGCCACCTGGCGACAGTTGCAGATCATGTCGCACTGTTATTGTATACTGTAATTGTCCAGGTTTCAAGACTGTAGCCGTAGTCATAATGAGGCAGCAAATCAAGGGAATGAAAGGAAAGGAAAATAGAGAAAAAATTTGGTTTAGATGTGTTATCGACGATGTATAGACTAGTTATCGATTTATTATCGAAGTGTTACGAATTTATTATCGATAACAAAGGCTATCGATGTATTATCGATAACACATATAACTATGGGTTATCGGTTTGGTATCGAAAAGGTATTGATGGATGTCACATAACATAATTGAGTTCAGATAAGTGACCAGTACGGCGACACGCCATTCTTTTGTCATCTCTATATTCATATACATGTTTAATCTCTAAATAAAGGCAGGTTTCTTATACATTTTTCGATTCATCAATACGTGAAACCATACTCAGAAATCTGGAAACCAATAAAATATAGTCAACTAAACTACAAACCTATAGAAAGTTTATTATTTATTCAGAGACGAAAAACATATCATTTAAATTGTAAAGGTCTGCAACCATACTCAACGTGAAGAGGGTTGGTTCATCACTCCATTTTCACGTCAATAACAACTTACTGAAGGGTAAAGGTGAGTCGTTTGCTTCACGAGATATGACCCGGCATTTCAATTAGAATAAACCAAAATTTTGCTCTCGCCACTGGTCTTTCGAGCCGGATCAGTTTTCGCGAAATATCACTAACCTTGATGTCAAGAAAATCGCCTGTGTCAACATAACTCCAAAAGGAATCGCCAAACATGTTTAGTCAAGCCTTCGTAACGCGAAAAAATCTGACTGTTTGGAATCGCCAAGAGCAAACGTTCAACAATACAACGCTCAACGCAATACAACGCTCGTCATATCTCTATCAGCATACATCCCCAAGGTCATCCGAATCCGTAAACCCAATTGTGACGAAAGGCAACAGGATTTCGGGGTTAGTGACTGTATTATTTCGTCGGCAATTTTTTTTTCTATACCGATATGCTGGAAACCGAATCACCGGCTGAGAAATCAGTGGCTCTCACTGAAGAAGAGCAACTGGTTGCGGAACAACTCGATCTTCTCAAACGATTACGTAAAGAGATGAACCAAATCGACATTCTAAGGGGCAGTTTGCTAAACGCCTCAATCGAATTTCGCAAACTCTTTTAACTTTCAATGCGAATCATTGCACATTGTTGCGTTCCAGATTATCTCGAAATGACGAATATTTCAAACGGGACACCTTTGGGTCATTTCAATCTGAGCATAGAGATGCAACCGATCATATCGAAAACGTATTCGACCAACTGTATTCAAATGAAAAACATGAAACCCAAACCACTATTCCTAATTTTGCTGCATCGGCTGCTACAACTACGGAAACGATTAATACGATCGTACGCGAAGTTCACGTCGATATCACCTCCTGAATTGAAAATAGAAAAATTTGACGGCGAACCAACTAAATGGCCAACCTTTTTTGCATCATTTCAAGCTATTCGTATAATCGAAAGTTATCAAAGCATCAAAAATGTGTGTATCTAAAATCATTTCTTACCACAGAGGTAACGTCATCCATCGCTCATTTGGAGGTTATGGATGACACGTATGATGAAGCCTTCAATGATTTAAAGGATCGTTATAGTAATGATCAAGTTCTGTTTACAGCATCCATGAGAAAATTAATGAATTTGCCGGCTTATAGTCAACGTGAATCGGCAGCTGAACTTAAATCATTGCACAACTCTGAAGAACCTTAAATTTCATACCGAGGAAAATTCTGAGTTTTTTGCGTTCCATTTACTCGAGAAGCTATCACCAGCTAAACGTCTTGATTTTGAAAGATACCACAAGGAACCGAAGACAGTTGCAAAACTTCAACAATTACTAGACATTCTGAAATCGACATTTCTCATTGCTAGTGCCGCCACTCAGGCAGGCCGCCACAATAATTCTAAAGCACCCCTTAATGCAAGGTCTAACAACATCTCCACCAAACCTGTTAACAGAAGAGAAATACGAAATCTTCATGTCGCGAAAAAATCATTAATTTTCACGATCGAAGGGTGTAAGGGATCACATGTCAATCGCAAGTGCCAACAATTTTTGCAATGGACACCCTTTGAGCGCAAATCGTTCGCAAGTAACCATAAGCTGTGCTTTAATTGTCCCGGTCATTCAACCTCCATCACAATGCTCCAGCAAACATACTTGTTTCACATGTGGTGGCAGACATCACACCTTATTGCATTTAAACCAATCAAAGTTATTATCAAATACAAAATCTCTCCAAGACCCAGAACCGTTATCGAACATACTTCACGTCAACCAGATGCCTTTGGTCAATCCCCAAATGGTTTCCAACATTTTGGTACATACAAATTCCACAATTCTACTCGCAACAACAATTTTCAATGTCATTGATGCATTTGGTTAGCCGGTCCGTCTGCGTGCATTAATCCACAATGGTTCGCAGCAATCCGTCGTTACCACGCGCGTGGTTCAACGACTGAAATTACCTTTCATTCCTTTCTGTATAGGTTACCGGCCCATGGGCGAATGTCAACACAAAATTGCTGATAAGGAAGTTATTCTCAGTATTCAATCCCCTGTTAATCCTAACTTTAAATTTAAATCGAAATTGGCAGTTCTTCCCTCAATCACATCGGAATTGCCTTTGCATTCAGTCCGAGTGAAGTCTTAGCCTCATCTTGAAAATTTAGCACTGGCTGATCCTCACTATGCAACTCCGGGCCAAATTGATTTGTTATGGTCCGGCGATGTATATGGTCGCATTCTTGAAAACGGGGTGTGCAAGGGTGAAATCGGTGATCCCGTTGCTCAATGCACGGCTTTGGGGTGGATCCTGTTTGGGGAATTATTTCAATAAATTCATGTTTTTACCTTTCCATTAACTCAGTGTAACCATATTTCCACAACAGAAATACGAGATTTGCTTACAAAGTTTTATGAACTGGAGGAGGTACCTACTGTCAGATCGTTATCCAAAGAAGATGAAAGGACAGAAAGGTTTTACCATGAGACTACCCTTCGTCAACCAAATGGAAAGTTTATGGTGCGTTTACCATTCAAATCCTATTTGGATCCGTCAATTGCATTAGGTTCCTCCTACGAAGTGGCACTTCAACGTTTTCAATCGCTCCAACGTCGCTTCAGCCGTGACGAAAAATTCAAGGAAGCATATTTTAAGATCTTTAACGAGTATCAAAAATTGAATCAGGTCAATTTAATGCACGAGATCCAAGGCAAGCATTATTATTTGCCGCACCATGCGAGAAACCAGCCTCACCACGAAACTTCGACAGGTATTTGACGGCTCGGCCAAGTCTACAAACGGAAAATCGCTGAACAATATTTTCACCACCGGTCTCGTTTTACAAGCCAATTTAGTCTCAATTAGTCTAAACTGGAGAGCGCACAAATACGCCTTCATTGCAGATATTGAAAAAAGGTATCGTTGCATCGAGATGCATCCAGATGGCACCCACTATCAATACATTGTATGGCAAGACGATGAAAATTCGGGCATTCAAACATATGCGCTTCAAACCGTAACGTTTGGCCTCGCACCATCAACGTATCAGGCTATTAAAACCCTTCACGTATTGGCCGAAGAAGCCAAAATCACTTCGCCAGCGGTCTACAGCGCTCTTAAGTTTGAAACATACGTGGATGACATCACTACCGGAAGCAAACAATCGAGGACGCCATACAAATGATTCAAGAACTCATTAAATTGCTTCGCAGTGCTGATTTTGAACTTCGCAAATGGGCGAGCAATTCACCCGAAATTTTTAAGCAAATTCCTGTCGAATATCGCGATTAAAAAACGATGTGTTTATTTAATCGTGAAGATTCCATTAAAGCACTTGGTTTGGGGTGGTCAAGACTCAGCGATTTTGTTTACCCCTCGCTGGATCTGGACGTCCTCAGCGAACAAACAGAACCAACTTCACGTTTTCTGTGACAGTTCAAACAAGGCATACGCCACCGCGATTTATCTCCGAATGGTTGACGTAAACGGATAGGTCTATGTCAACCTATTAGCAGCAAACAGTAAACTGGCGCCCATTCGAAAACCTTTAGCTACACTTAGAGCAGAACTATGTGGTGCGGTGCCTGCGGTCACATTAATTGATGCTGTCAAACTATCATTGAGACTTAAAATCGACAAAGTTTTTATGTGGACTCATTCCACCGTCGTATTATCATCGATTCGAGGAGATCCCAATAGCTGGGCTGTCTTCGTATGCAATCGCGTTCATAAAATTCTTGCATCGACTGAAGTTGAACAATGGAATCATGTCTCTTCCTCAGCTAATCCAGCCGGTCTCAACAGTCGGGGTTTAACCATTGCCAATTTATCTCGGAATGGCCAAACTCATCATACGAACTTCATGACGACAATGAATCCCAACTTCGTGCACATCTCAAAACCATAAATCTTACTACGAAAAAAGAGGTAGATTGGAAACACTCTTTAAACGATTTTCGAACTTCAATCGCCTTCGTCGTGCTGTCGCATACGCCATCCGTTTTATGAAAATTGTGAAGTCTTCAATCAAACTGAAACGGCAACGTCCATCAATTGCAATGCTTTTGAACCCGATAAGCGAACTCATTCAACATATCCCTCCTCCTACAGTTATCGAAATTCAACATAGCGAACTATCACTCATCCGCTGGATTCAAACCACGGAATTCTCATCCGAGCTCAAACAGTTCACACTAAGCAACCAATTCCAAAATCTAGCAAACTATTTCGTCTTAATCCATTTATTGATGATACTAATATTCTTCGTGCCAATGGCCGCTTGCAAAATGCTTTTATTTCGTTTGGAGAGAAATTTCCACCTCGCAACGGTAATCGTATACCATTATCATCGCCCCACGTTACATGGAGGGCCGCAAGTCACCGTCAATCCAATTCGACAAATTTATTGGATTTTAGATGTGCGGCAATCTCGCTCGTCGTCTCATCCGTAGCTGTGTAATTTGTTTCAAGGCGCGTCCAGTTTTATCTCAACAACAAATAGCCGCCTCACCCACGGTACATGTGAACTATAACACTCGACCATTCGCTTCGACCATCATCGATTACGCAGGTCCATATGGTATTCGTTCCTCAAGAGGGCGCGGCCAAATGTCATACAAAGGCTACGTCGCTGTGGTTACTTGCATAACCACCAAGGCAGCTCACTTGGAGGCAGCAGGCAATCTCTCGACTCAAACCTTCCTACACGCATTCGACCGCTTTGTGGACAGGCGAGGATTTTGTCACGACGAATTCAGTGACTGCGGAACAAATTTTGTTGGTGCTGATAATGAGGATCAAAGAAGTCAATCCGAATATATCCGATCAATAGCAGAGGAAATTATCCCAGCTCTCACAAATCGGCATATTCGATGGTATTTTAGCCCACCCGGTGCTTCTCATTTTAATAGTTTAGCTGAACCGGCGGTTCATGAAATTTCCATGAAATTTCATTTGGTTAGAGTAATCGAAAAGGCCAAATTGACATTCGAGGAGTTCTCAACCGTTCTGACCCGCATCAAGGCTGTGCTAAATTCTAGACCAATTTCACCAATTACGGATAATCCCAACGACTTTACTGCATTGACGCCAGGGCACCTCCTCACGGGCAACCCTCTTCTATCTCGACCTCAACCACCACGGGAATCGAATCCAATTAAAAGACATCAGCTGATGGACCAAATGGTTAAACACTTTTGGCAGCGATTCAAAGAGGATATTTTGTCCACTAAATGGCAAGGAAGGAAACCAAACATTAAGGAAAGCGATTTGGTTATCATCAAGGATGATCGCTTTCCAGTTCGTCATTGGCCCGTGGGTCGCGTGGTCTCGGTGCCTCCCGGAAGCGACGCGCTCATTCGCGTGGTAACAGTCAAGACAGCCACGGGCATTTTCAAAAGGCCGATCACAAAGCCCGCTTGGGTACCATTAACAGAATAAACTATTGCCACGAATTTGGTCAGTCACTTATTCTCCTATTCGAGTAAAGCCATGTGGATTTCAAATACATACAACCTGTTTAACTATTGCCATACGAATTTGGTTCAGTCATTTATTCTCTTCTCCGAGTAACGCCGTGTATGGTTGGATGTCACAAACGATCAGTATGGACGCCACATAACATAACTCAGTTGAGATAAGTGACCAGTACGGCGACACACCATTCTTTTGTCATCTCTATATTCATATACATTTGTAATCTCTAAATTTTCACATGTACTTATAATTATCGATAAATCAATATAAAGGCAGGGTTCTTATAATTTTTTTCGTGTCATCAATAAGTGAAACAATACTCAGAAATCTCGAAACCAATAAAATATAGTCAATTAAACTACAAACCTATAGAAAGTTTATTATTTATTCTGAGACGGAAAACATATCATTTAAATTGTAAAGGTCTACAACCATACTCAAGGTGAAGATGGTTGGTTCATCACGCCATTTCCACATCAACAACAACTTACTGAAGGGTACAGGTGAGTCGTTTGCTTCGCGAGATATGACTCGGCATTTCAATTAGAATCAACCAAAATTCTGCTCTAGCCAGTTATCGATAATTCAAAGGAAATCAATAAGTTTGAGATTTGCTACCGAAAAGTTATCGATTCGTTACCAAATTTTATTTATTTTTATCAAACAGTTCTCAATAATCTATCGACTTTTTATCGAAAAGCAATCAACTTTAAAGCAAAACGTAAGCTGTTTGTTATCATATAGTAATCGAATATATAGAAAAAATTAATAGATATGCTATCAAAAATTTAATGATCAGTTAAAGAAAAGTTACTGATTTGTTATGGGGAAATTTAGGGTTTATTATCAAAAGGTTATCGATTTTTTATGGAAAATCAATCGGATAATTAGTTGTATGTAGTCAAAAACTTAGCGATTAGTTTCCGAGAAGTTATCGATTTTTATCAATATGTTATCGATTTGTAAACAAAAAGCAATCGATTTATTAGCGGAGCGTAACGAGTTACTCACAAATCTATTGCAAGTTTCTCCAAATTTTGTACTGAAATTTGCGAACAAACATGAAACGGTTCTAATATAAGGGAAGTAATAAAATGCAAATTTAGAACTCCCTTATGACACACCCTGAGTAATGATATCATCTACGTCAAGCATACCATTTGCATACACACAAATGTATCTAACTAAGAAAATAACAATGTTGATCAATACCGCCACCAAAAATGCAACACTTCCACCGTTTTCAGTTAATCGAAAAAAACAATATATACATAAATGTACCGTTGTATGAAAATCTATTTTGCAATATGCGTCAACAGCAAAACCACCCACTTTTTCAATTTGTTTCAATATCTAAAAGAATTTATCTCAAAAGTGCTTTAAGCATGAGGAAGTAGTGAATTTATCATTGAAATTTCTTGTCAACTTGCAGTCAAAGAGTTGAGGAGTTGATGCCTGTCTGTCTGCCAACCAACCAAATACAATAAAAAAACATTTCTAAAGGCGGTATGCCTTTTGTGGCAAACTGTATGATGTCATTGTCGTTTGATAACACATTGCTAAGCCAAACATTGGTGAATGGTGAGCGCTGTGAAAAACGATTGCGGGACGGTTGCAAGATAAAGAAGAAGAGTCAACTTTAAATGACATTAGGAAGCATTTGCGGATATATGACAGATGGCGCTCACAAGAATTTACATAAAAAAACTGAATGCATTTTCAAAACACTAACAACATTGACAATACCAACAACAACATCAGCAACCGCAAGCGACATTCAGTGACACATGCAAAACGATTGGCACACACACACAGACACACTTGCATTGTCAAGAACAGCTACATTGTAACATTTGAATGGCGAAATGCGTTGAATTACGCATGCGTGGCGGCATTTAACATTAAAGCAACGCGACTGGCAAATAAAATGCGCTTTTCGGGCGCGCAACGTAATGCAAATGCTGTAATTGTAATCCAGCCTAAATTACAGTGTTTTGTGATATAAAAGCAGTGCGCAAAAGGAAAGCGTAAATTTTTGATGAATTGGAAAACTATTTTGAAAAACTATTGCAAAAATTAAAATCTACTCAACAAGTTCGTTTAAATTAATGCAGTACCTTTAATATAAAAATAAAAGGCGTGGTATATCTCCGAAGACATTCTCTTCTAAATGTATGATGAAAGTGTAATGACTACAATTTTCCGTTGGCTAGGAATCCTTGACGAATGAGCATAAAGACCGTCTCCTTGCGGGTTGTCTCTGTAAGCAGTACGGACTAAAAAACCCAGTGATTGCTTCCAAAACAACTCTGTTGAAGGTACATGCTATACCTAAGACTGCTAACGGTGCACACTCTTTAAATGCAAAGGTCCTCTCAATGTCAAATAGGAAGGTATTCGATGCCCATTCAGTTTGTTTGACTCTGTCAAAGGCGAAAAGCTTCTAACGAACCGACTGGTGTATCCTCATGAGTGAGAGATAAAAACTACCCTAATCTCTTTTCCTGTATATTTGTATGGCGCGAGTGGTTAGAGTGAACGATGAAATTTCAGCCGCATGTGACCAAAATCCTTTACTTTCTATGTTGTCTTTTAGGGGGGCAATTCGATATGCAACTTTTTATGAACAAAAGGCAGGACACCATGCTAAAACACCTTGAATGTGAAGAAGGTGTTGTGAGACACCCGACCTGAAAAAACATTTTTACGTACATAGGTAATCACAACACGTTCCTTCGAGACCCCTGCTGCTTTCAAGACTAAAAAGATGGACCACAAATAATCTGATTGATTGAATATCGTAGATCATTCCATGAGATGGCTCATAATTTAAGTATCATTCTCATTGTCGGTGCATGGTTATTGGGGACAATTGTTACGAAATGAGTTGGTCAGAAGGAATAAGACCCACCTCATACTGAGATGTAATAACCCGGCATAACCTCTTTCAAGCTAAACGTAAGAAGTATAAAAGGACAATGTAAACCGGACGGTGTATTATAAATGTATTATCAAAGTGTTAATAGTTGGTTATCGGCAGGTTATGGGCGTGTTATCCATTTCTTATCGAAGAACTATCGGTTTGTTATGGGTGTGTTATCTACGAGGTATAGACAAGTTACCGATTTGTTATCGAAATGTTAAAAACTTGATATCGATAACTAAGGTTATCAATGAGTTACAGATCTTAGATTAGTATCTATCACTTATTGAAAATGCATGAATATGGTGTCAAAATTTTATCGATTTATTATGGAAAAGTAATCGGAGTATTACCAATATATTACCGCCGTTATATTATTGAAGAATTTTTGATTTTTTTCGAATACCTATCGATTGTTTATAAAAAAATTATCGATAAATTTTTAAAAACTTATCGATTTGTTATAGAAAATGAATCAATTTTAATCAAATCGATTTAATATCGAAAAGTAATGCGATTTCTGAACGGTAATTGGTAATAATTAGTTATCGGAGTGTTACCGATTCGTTGTCGTCGACTTATCGGTGTGCTGAGAAACATATATATACCGATAAAACTTCAATGTCAAGTTGTCGACAGAAAACCAACAAGAAATCAATAAGAATATAGAATAGCCGTTAACAAAATTGATGACTTGTAGATAAAACTTCGCTATCGAAAACTAGTCGATAACAAAACAATAACTTGTTGGCCGAAGAAGCTCCTCTCAAAAAGCCCGAAATTATTTGGTCTGGTAAAGTAATTGTTCTTGTAATTTAACTTCAATCATTGGGCGAGCTGTAACTTAACTATTTTTGCTTTTGCAAACTTCATGCCTTTTTTGACTGACTTTTGTATTGCCCAACAACATGGTCACTTAACTACAGTTATATAGTAGCATATAATAACACCGACGTATAGTAGCATAAAAAAGTGTTAGAAAATAACAAAAAAACAAATGAAAACAAGTAAGAACGGGACTGTCTTCGGCTGTGCCGAAGACTTCATACCTTTCATGAATGGGGCTGAACAATAATCTTATCCCGTTCGAAATCTCCGAATAATCGGATGTATAAGATAAGAAATATATAGTGAACAGATCTACATACCTTAACGATTTTTAAGATTAATATAAAATAAAAAATAGGTAGGTAATCTGTGTGAGGATGCAAAGCTTCACGTTTTTTGTGGTCTGCATGTAAAAACTATGACTACGAATCACGTATTTCAAAAATATATGACGTAAACGTAACTATTTGATGAAATTTGATGAATTTTGAAGCTTCTAGCCGTAAAAAAGGGGTCAAAATGACAGTTTATATGAAGTATATAATATATGTATATACCACTGATCTCTATGATTTTTTTTTGTTAAATTTGAAGCTTCTAGCTGTTAAAACGGGGCAGAAATTGCGCAAAGTTTCTTATCTGAACAATCGGTTGTATGAGATATATACTATGTATACCACCGATCTCAATGATTTTTTCGGACATCAATACATGCTATACACGTAAGCAGTTGGTGAAATTTGAAGCTTCTAGCTGTTAAAATGGGGCCGAAATCGTAAAAAATATATATATATACTATATATACCATCATATATATATTATATATATCACCGATCTCTATGATTTTTTGACACAACAATACATACTATATACGTAAGCAATCGGTGAAATTTGAAGCTTATAACTGTTAAAATGGGGTAGAAATTGCGAAAAGTTTCTTATCTGAACAATCGGTTGTATGAGATATATACTATATATACAACCGATCTTTATGAATTTTTCAGACAACAATATATGCTATATACGTAAGCATTCGTTGAAATTTGAAGCCTCTAGCTCTTAAAATAGGGCAGTAATTACGAAAAGTTCCTTATCTGAACAATCTGTTGTGGGGGATATATACTATATATACGACCGATCTCATAAATTTTTTCAGGCAACAATATGTGCAATATACGAAAGTATATGGTGAAGTTTGAAGCTTCAATCTGTTAAATTGGGTAAGATATTACAAAAATCCTCTTTTTCTGAAAAATCGGTTGTATGGAGGATATATGCTATAGTGGTCCGATCCGGTCGGTACCGACAAATGTCTAATCGGACACCCAAATACACCCGCTCACCAAATTTTATCAAGATATCTCAAAAATTGAGGGACTACACGTAAGCATTTGGTGAAATTTGAAGCTTCTAGCTGTTAAAATGGGGAAGAAATTGCGCAAAGTTTCTTATCTGAACAATCGGTTGTATGAGATATATACTATATATACCACCGGTGTCTGTGATTTTCTCAGATAACAATATATGCTATACACGTAAGCATTTGGTGAAATTTGAAGCTTATAGCTGTTAAAATGAGGCAGAAACGGCAAAAAAAATATATATACTATATATACCATCATATATATATTATATATATCACCGATCTCTATGATTTTTTGACACAACAATACATACTATATACGTAAGCAATCGGTGAAATTTGAAGCTTAAAGCTGTTAAAATGGGGTAGAAATTGCGAAAAGTTTCTTATTTGAACAATCGGTTGTATGAGATATATACTATATATACAACCGATCTCTATGATTTTTTCATACAACAATGTATGCTATATACGTAAGCAATCGGTGAAATTTGAAGCTTATAGCTGTTAAAATGGGGTAGAAATTGCGAAAAGTTTCTTATCTGAACAATCGGTTGTATGAGATATATACTACATATACAACCGATCTCAATGATTTTTTTAGACAACAATATATGCTATATACGTAAGCAATCGGTGAAATTTGAAGCTTATAGCTGTTAAAATGGGGTAGAAATTGCGAAAAGTTTCTTATCTGAACAATCGGTTGTATGAGATATATACTATATATACAACCAATCTCTACGATTTTTTCAGACAACAATATATGCTATATACGTAAGTATTCTGTGAAATTGTAAGCTTCTAGCTGTTAAAATGGGGCTAAAATTTGCAAAAATATATATATATATACTATATATATATACTATATATACCACCATATATAAACTATATATACTACCGATCTTTATGATTTTTTCAGACAACAATATATGCTATATACGTAAGCATTCGTTGAAATTTGAAGCCTCTAGCTCTTAAAATAGGGCAGTAATTACGAAAAGTTCCTTATCTGATCAATCGGTTGTTTGGGATATATACTATATATACAACCGATCTCATCAATTTTTTCAGGCAACAATACGTGTAATATACGAAAGTATATGGTGAAGTTTGAAGCTTCAATCTGTTAAATTGGGTAAGATATTACAAAAATCCTCTTTTTCTGAAAAATCAGTTGTATGGAGGATAAATGCTATAGTGGTCCGATCCGGTCGGTTCCGACAAATGTCTAATCGGACACCCAAATACACCCGCTCACCAAATTTTATCAAGATATCTCAAAAATTGAACGACTAGTTTGCATACAAACAGACAGACGGACAGACGGACATGGCTAAATCAACTCAGCTCTTCAACCTGATTATTTCGGTATACTTAATGGTGGGTCTATCTATTTTCCTTTAAGGACTTACAATTTTCGATTTCGTGACGAAATTAATATACCATTTCATTTTCATGAAAGGTATAAAAATAGGTAGGTAATCTGTGTGAGGATGCAAAGCTGCACGTTTTTTGTGGTCTGCATGTAAAAACTATGACTGCGAATCACGTATTTCAAAAATATATGACGTAAACGTAACTATTTGATGAAATTTGATGAATTTTGAAGCTTCTAGCCGTAAAAAAGGGGCAAAAATGACAGTTTATATGAAGTATATAATATATATACCACCGATCTCTATGATTTTTTCAGACAACAATATATGCTACATACGTAAGCATTTTGTGAAATTTGAAGCTTCTAGCTGTTAAAAAGGGGCAGAAATTGCGCAAAGTTTCTTAACTGAACAATCGGTTGTATGAGATATATACTATATAAACCATCGATCTCAATGATTTTTTAAGACAACAATATATGCTATACACGTAAGCATTTGGTGAAAGTTGAAGCTTCTAGCTGTTAAAATGGGGAAGAAATTGCGCAAAGTTTCTTATCTGAACAATCGGTTGTATGAGATATATACTATATATACAACCGATCTCTATGATTTTTTCAGACAACAGTATATGCTATATACCTAAGCATTCGTTGAAATTTGAAGCCTCTAGCTCTTAAAGTGGGGCAGTAATTACGAAAAGTTCCTTATCTGAACAATCGGTTGTGGGGGATATATACTATATATACGACCGATCTCATCAATTTTTTCAGGCAACTACGTAAGTAGTCGGTGAAATTTGAAGCTTCTAGCTGTTAAAATGGGGCTAAAATTTGCGAAAATATATATATATATATACTATATATATATACTATATATACCACCATATATATACTATATATACCACCGATCTTTATGATTTTTTCAGACAACAGTATATGCTATATACCTAAGCATTCGTTGAAATTTGAAGCCTCTAGCTCTTAAAGTGGGGCAGTAATTACGAAAAGTTCCTTATCTGAACAATCGGTTGTGGGGGATATATACTATATATACGACCGATCTCATCAATTTTTCCAGGCAACAATATGTGCAATATACGAAAGTATGTGGTGAAGTTTGAAGCTTCAATCTGTTAAATTGGGTAAGATATTACAAAAATCCTCTTTTTCTGAAAAATCGGTTGTATGGAGGATATATGCTATAGTGGTCCGATCCGGTCGGTTCCGACAAATGTCTAATCGGACACCCAAATACACCCGCTCACCAAATTTTATCAAGATATCTCAAAAATTGAGGGACTAGTTTGCATACAAACAGACAGACGGACAGACGGACATGGCTAAATCAACTCAGCTCTTCAACCTGATTATTTCGGTATACTTAATGGTGGGTCTATCTATTTTCCTTTAAGGACTTACAATTTTCGGTTTCGTGACGAAATTAATATACCATTTCATTTTCATGAAAGGTATAATAAAAGCATTAAAATGTATATTGACAAAAGTGCAGAATGTTGGATGTATGGATTAGAGGTTTACGCCGATCACTTTATCGGCGGCGGCGGCGTGGGCGACGCGCCGGCGTACGCCGATGTTCTTACTTTAAAAGGCTTGATTTTTCTATTTAAAAAAATAATATTTAGGAAAGGTTTTGTTTGTATGTATTTAAGGAAATCAACGCGTTGGCCATTTCGGAAAGGTCCGGGGTTTTTGCCTCAAGATCTCGCAGACCATTCAAAAATTGTCAGGAGTAGCTCCTTGTGGAGGGATTGTCGCTCGTTCGCTTACTCCAGAGAGGCTTCGACTCTAACACCGGTCTTTGGAATTTGTACTGCTGCGTCGGCTGAAAAGAAATATAGATACATAAAATAGTCACACTTTTGTCTGTATATCTCGTGCAAAACGTAGATTCACATAGGGATAACTCCTAATAGTCGTCGCGAACACAATTTCTTCAAATCATTTGTGGCTCCTTGGCGGCCACGCACAAAGGCGACTTCCGGTTGATATTAATGGTCTATTAATATTCATGACTCTCGTGACACAGGGCGCTTCCTTCGGCTGTTTTTAAGAGCCGGCACCAGTCGCTACCACGCCTCCTGACCCTCACATCATATGCCAGCACAGAAGCTATAGGACTGCGACTTCGAACTCATACCTTAGTTGACGTCACTTTCCTAGAAGCTCTAGGTGTAGCTGCGAGGACTTTCCAACTGATGCTTTTGTCGCGCTATGCTGCCGAGCTACACCAGAGAAATACCTTGAAACGTTAGCGAGTGACTATTTAAATTTTGTTTTAGTGTTTTGTTTTATTAACTTGGTGAATTGGGTGTTGCAAAGTCCGTGTTAAGCTGACATCGAAAACGCCTGTTTTTTATACTCAGTTGAGCAGAGCTCACAGAGTATATTAAGTTTGATTGGATAACGGTTGGTTGTACATATATAAAGGAATCGAGATAGATATAGACTTCCATATATCAAAATAATCAAGATCGAAAAAAAATTTGATTGAGCGATGTCCGTCCGTCCGTCCGTCCGTCCGTTAACACGATAACTTGAGTAAATTTTGAGGTATCTTGATGAAATTTGGTACTTAGGTTCCTGAGCACTCATCTCAGAGCGCTATTTAAAATGAACGATATCGGACTATAACCACGCCCACTTTTTCGATATCGAAAATTTCGAAAAAGGGAAAAATTGCGATAATTCATTACAAAAGACAGATAAAGCGACGAAACTTGGTAGGTGAGTTGAACTCATGACGCAGAATAGAAAATTAGTAAAATTTTGGACAATGGGCGTGGCACCGCCCACTTTTAAAAGAAGGTAATTTAAAATTTTGCAAGCTGTAATTTGGCAGCCGTTGAAGATATCATGATGAAATTTGGCAGGAACTTTACTCCTATTACTGTATGTACGCTTAATAAAAATTAGCAAAATCGGAGATGGACCACGCCCACTTTTAAAAAAAAATTTTTTTTTTAAGTAAAATTTTAACAAAAAATTTAATATCTTTCCAGTATATGAGTAAATTATGTCAACATTCAACTCCAGTAATGACATAGTGCAACAAAATACAAAAATAAAATAAAATTTCAAAATGGGCGTGGCTCCGCCCTTTTTCATTTAATTTGTCTAGGATACTTTTAACGCCATAACTCGAACAAAAATTAACCAATCCTTTTGAAATTTGGTGGGGGCATAGATTTTATGACGTTAACCATTTTCTGTGAAAATGGGCGAAATCGGTTGATGCCACGCCCAGTTTTTACGCACAGTTGTCCGTCTGTCCTTCCGCATGGCCGTTAAGACGATAACTTGAGCAAAAATCGACATATCTTTAATGAACTTAGTTCACGTGCTTACTTGAACTCACTTTATCTTGGTATAAAAAATGAACGAAATCCGACTATGACCACGCCCATTTTTTCGATATCGAAATTACGAAAAATTAAAAATATACCATAATTCTATACCAAATACGAAAAAAGGGATGAAACATGGTAAGGTAATTGGATTGTTTTATTGAAACGAAATATAACTTTAGAAAAACTTTATAAAATGGTTGTGACACCTACCATATTAAGTAGAAGAAAATGAAAAGTTCTGCAGGGCGAAATAAAAAACCTTTAAAATCTTGGCAGGTATTACATATATAAATAAATTAGCTTCGGAGATCTTCATCAGGGGGCTACAACAATAATAAACAATTCAGCTTAAATTGTAATAACTAACAATAATAACTAAATAAACCATCCTATGTATATAATGGCATTCATATTTATATACATACATACATTTAAATTTTTACTTTGCTAATCTGCGTCCGTTCGGTTCGCCATGTAGCTTTGAACTAATTTTCCACGATTCAAAGCTACATGGCGAACCGAACGGACGCAGATTAGCAAAGTAAAAATTTAAATGTATGTATGTATATAAATATGAATGCCATTATATACATAGGATGGTTTATTTAGTTATTATTGTTAGTTATTACAATTTAAGCTGAATTGTTTATTATTGTTGTAGCCCCCTGATGAAGATCTCCGAAGGTGATCGAAATATATTGGGAAAATAAAAAAACCAAATCGTTTTATTACTTTTGACCTAGAGCCGGCAAAATAAAAACTTTACATTTAAACGTATAAAGGTCGCTAAAATCAAATATTAAATAAATTAGCGCTATCCAACAGATAATGTTCTGGGTCACCCTGGTCCACATTTTGGTCGATATCTGGAAAACGCCTTCACATATACAACTACCACCACTCCCTTTTAAAACTCTCATTAATACCTTTAATTTGATACCCATATCGTACAAACTCCTTCTAGAGTCACCCCTGGTCCACCTTTATGGCGATATCTCGAAAAGGCGTCCTCCTATAGAACTAAGGCCCTCTCCCTTTTAAAATACTCATTAACACCTTCCTTTTGATACCCATATTGTACAAACAAATTCTAAAGTCACCCCTGGTCCACCTTTATGGCGTTATTTCGAAAATGCGACCACCTATACAACAACCACCACCACCTTTTAAAACACTCATTAATACCTTTAATTTGATACCCATATCGTACAAACACATTCTAGAGTCACCCCTGGTCCACTTTTATGGCGATATTTCGAAACGGCGTCCACCTATAGAACTAAGGCCCACTCCCTTTTAAAATACTAATTAACACCTTTCATTTGATACCCCTATCGTACAAACATATTCTGAAGTCACCCCTGGTCCACCTTTATGGCGATATCTCGAAAAGGCGTCCACCTATAGAACTAAGGCCCACTCCCTTTTAAAATACTCATTAAAACCTTTCATTTGATACCCATATCGTACTAACAAAGTCTAGAGTCACCCCTGGTCCACCTTTATTGCGATACCTCGAAAAGGCGTCCACCTATAGAACTAAGGCCCACTCCCTTTTAAAATACTCATTGACTCCTTTCGTTTGATACCCATATTGCACAAACGAATTCTAGAGTCACCCCTGGTCCACCTTTATGGCGATATTTCGAAACGGCGTCCACCTATAGAACTAAGGCCCACTCCCTTTTAAAATACTCATTAAAACCTTTCATTTGATACCCATATCGTACAAACATATTCTAGAGTCACCCCTGGTCAACCTTTATTGCGGTACCTCGAAAAGGCGTCCACCTATAGAACTAAGGCCCACTCTCTTTTAAAATACTCATTAACTCCTTTCGTTTGATACCCATATTGTACAAACAAATTCTAGAGTCACCCCTGGTCCACCTTTCTTGGCGATATTTCGAAAATGCGACCACCTATACAACAACCACCACTCCCTTTTTAAACCCTCATTAATACCTTTAATTTAATACCCATATCGTACAAACGAATTCTAGAGTCACCCCTGGCCCACCTTTATGGCGATATCTCAAAACGGAGTCCACCTATGGAACTAAGGATTACTCCCTTTTAAAATACTCATTAGCACCTTTCTTTTGATACCCATATTGTACAAACAAATTCTAGATTCACCCCTGGTCCACCTTTATAGCGATATTTCGAAAATGCGACCACCTATACAACAACCACCACTCCCTTTTAAAACCCTCAGTAATACCTTTAATTTGATACCCATATCGTACAAACTCATTCTAGAGTCACCCCTGGTCCACCTTTATGGCGATATCTCGAAAAGGCGTCCACCTATAGATCTAAGGCCCACTCCCTTTTAAAATACTCATTAACACCTTTATTTTGATACCCATATTGTACAAACAAATTCTAGAGTCACCCCTGGTCCACTTTTATGGCGATATTTCGAAAATGCGACCACCTATACAACAACCACCACTCCCTTTTAAAACCCTCATTAATACCTTTAATTTGATACCCATATCGTACAAACACATTCTAGAGTCACCCCTGGTCCACCTTTATGGCGATATCTCGAAAAGGCGTCCACCTATAGAACTAAGGCCCACTCCCTTTTAAAACCCTCATTAATACCTTTAATTTGATACCCATATCGCACAAACACATTCTAGAGTCACCCCTGGTGCACCTTTATGGCGATATTTCGAAACGGCGTCCACCTATAGAACTAAGGCCCACTCCCTTTTAAAATACTCATTAAAACCTTTCATTTGATACCCATATCGTACAAACATATTCTAGAGTCACCCCTGGTCAACCTTTATTGCGGTACCTCGAAAAGGCGTCCACCTATAGAACTAAGGCCCACTCCCTTTTAAAATACTCATTAACTCCTTTCGTTTGATACCCATATTGTACAAACAAATTCTAGAGTCACCCCTGGTCCACCTTTATGGCGATATTTCGAAAATGCGACCACCTATACAACAACCACCACTCCCTTTTTAAACCCTCATTAATACCTTTAATTTGATACCCATATCGTACAAACACATTCTAGAGTCACCCCTGGTGCACCTTTATGGCGATATTTCGAAACGGCGTCCACCTATAGAACTAAGGCCCACTCCCTTTTAAAATACTCATTAAAACCTTTCATTTGATACCCATATCGTACAAACATATTCTAGAGTCACCCCTGGTCAACCTTTATTGCGGTACCTCGAAAAGGCGTCCACCTATAGAACTAAGGCCCACTCCCTTTTAAAATACTCATTAACTCCTTTCGTTTGATACCCATATTGTACAAACAAATTCTAGAGTCACCCCTGGTCCACCTTTATGGCGATATTTCGAAAATGCGACCACCTATACAACAACCACCACTCCCTTTTAAAACCCTCATTAATACCTTTAATTTGATACCCATATCGTACAAACACATTCTAGAGTCACCCCTGGTCCACCTTTATGGCGATATCTCGAAAAGGCGTCCACCTATAGAACTAAGGCCCACTCCCTTTTAAAACCCTCATTAATACCTTTAATTTGATACCCATATCGCACAAACACATTCTAGAGTCACCCCTGGTGCACCTTTATGGCGATATTTCGAAACGGCGTCCACCTATAGAACTAAGGCCCACTCCCTTTTAAAATACTCATTAAAACCATTCATTTGATACCCATATCGTACAAACATATTCTAGAGTCACCCCTGGTCAACCTTTATTGCGGTACCTCGAAAAGGCGTCCACCTATAGAACTAAGGCCCACTCCCTTTTAAAATACTCATTAACTCCTTTCGTTTGATACCCATATTGTACAAACAAATTCTAGAGTCACCCCTGGTCCACCTTTATGGCGATATTTCGAAAATGCGACCACCTATACAACAACCACCACTCCCTTTTAAAACCCTCATTAATACCTTTAATTTGATACCCATATCGTACAAACACATTCTAGAGTCACCCCTGGTGCACCTTTATGGCGATATTTCGAAACGGCGTCCACCTATAGAACTAAGGCCCACTCCCTTTTAAAATACTCATTAAAACCTTTCATTTGATACCCATATCGTACAAACATATTCTAGAGTCACCCCTGGTCAACCTTTATTGCGGTACCTCGAAAAGGCGTCCACCTATAGAACTAAGGCCCACTCCCTTTTAAAATACTCATTAACTCCTTTCGTTTGATACCCATATTGTACAAACAAATTCTAGAGTCACCCCTGGTCCACCTTTATGGCGATATTTCGAAAATGCGACCACCTATACAACAACCACCACTCCCTTTTTAAACCCTCATTAATACCTTTAATTTAATACCCATATCGTACAAACGAATTCTAGAGTCACCCCTGGCCCACCTTTATGGCGATATCTCAAAACGGAGTCCACCTATGGAACTAAGGATTACTCCCTTTTAAAATACTCATTAGCACCTTTCTTTTGATACCCTTATTGCACAAACGAATTCTAGAGTCACCACTGGCCCACCTTTATGGCGATATCTCGAAACGGCGTCCACCTATGGGACTAAGGATTACTCCTTTTAAAATACTTATTAACACTTTTCTTTTGATACCCATATCGTACAAACATATTCTAGAGTCACCCCTGGTCAACCTTTATTGCGGTACCTCGAAAAGGCGTCCACCTATAGAACTAAGGCCCACTCCCTTTTAAAATACTCATTAACTCCTTTCGTTTGATACCCATATTGTACAAACAAATTCTAGAGTCACCCCTGGTCCACTTTTATGGCGATATTTCGAAAATGCGACCACCTATACAACAACCACCACTCCCTTTTAAAACCCTCATTAATACCTTTAATTTGATACCCATATCGTACAAACACATTCTAGAGTCACCCCTGGTGCACCTTTATGGCGATATCTCGAAAAGGCGTCCACCTATAGAACTAAGGCCCACTCCCTTTTAAAACCCTCATTAATACCTTTAATTTGATACCCATATCGTACAAACACATTCTAGAGTCACCCCTGGTGCACCTTTATGGCGATATCTCGAAACGGCGTCCACCTATGGGACTAAGGATTACTCCTTTTAAAATACTTATTAACACTTTTCTTTTGATACCCATATTGTACAAACAAATTCTTGGGTCACCCCTGGTCCACCTTTATGGCGATATCTCGAAACGGCGGCCACCTATAGAACTAAGGATTACTCCCTTTTAAAATACTCATTAACACCTTTCATTTGATACCCATATCGTACAAACGCATTCTAGAGTCACCCCTGGTCCACCCTTATGGCGATATCTCGAAAAGGCGTCCACCTATAGAACTAAAGCCCACTCCCTTTTAAAATACTCATTAACACCTTTATTTTGATACCCATATTGTACAAACAAATTCTAGATTCACCCCTGGTCCACTTTTATGGCGATATTTCGAAAATGCGACCACCTATACAACAACCACCACTCCCTTTTAAAACCCTCATTAATACCTTTAATTTGATACCCATATCGTACAAACACATTCTTGAGTCACCCCTGGTCCACCTTTATGGCGATATTTCGAAACGGCGTCCACCTATAGATCTAAGACCCACTCCCTTTTAAAATGCTCATTATTACCTTTCGTTTGATACCCATATTGTACAAACAAATTCTAGGGTCACCCCTGGTCCACCTTTATGGCGATATCTCGAAACGGCGTCCACCTATGGGACTAAGGATTACTCCTTTTAAAATACTTATTAGCACTTTTCTTTTGATACCCATATTGTACAAACAAATTCTAGGGTCACCCCTGGTCCACCTTTATGGCGATATCTCGAAACGGCGGCCACCTATAGAACTAAGGATTACTCCCTTTTAAAATACTCATTAACACCTTTCATTTGATACCCATATCGTACAAACAAATTCTAGGGTCATCCCTGGTCCACCTTTATGGCGATATCTCGAAACGGCGTCCACCTGTGGGACTAAGGATTACTCCTTTTAAAATACTTATTAACACCTTTCTTTTGATACCCATATTGTACAAACAAATTCTAGGGTCACCCCTGTTCCACCTTTGTGGCGATATATCGAAACGGCGTCCACCTATGGAACTAAGGATTACTCCCTTTTAAAATACTCATTAACACCTTTAATTCGATACCCATATCGTACAAACGCATTCTAGAGTCAACCCTGATCCACCTTTATGGCTATATCCCTAAATGGCGTCCACCTATAGAACTATGGCCCACTCCCTCATAAAATACTCTTTATTGCCTTTCATTTGATACACATGTCATACAAACACATTCCAGGGTTTCCCTCGGTTCATTTTCCTACATGGTTATTTTCCCTTATGTTGTCACCATAGCTCTCAACTGAGTATGTAATGTTCGGTTGCACCCGAACTTAACCTTCCTTACTTGTTTTTAAATAACTTTTGATCAGTTAGTAATTGTTAAATTTTAATATAACTAGTTCTTATTTAGTTAGTTTCTTATAACTGACAGTGATGCGCATCCGTTAATGCCACTTTTGACCATATCCGACCAATTTTCGACAAGAACAATAAATGGCCTAAACAGTCTTACACGAGTAGAAAATATAGTAACTCGCCGGACGCCGCCGCCGCGCCGATAATTTTGAAATTCGGCGGCGGCGTGGGAAAAACGACCAAAATCGGCGGCGGCGGCGGCGTTTATCGGCGGCGTATATCTCTAGGATGTACGTATGTATGTGTGTGTGCTTTCTAAGCGCGTATACGCATTTGACTTGCAAACAACACAGCATCCACAGCAACAACACACGAACTTTTTATCCTACACTGTCGTTGCCACTTTTAAATTCTGCCGCTGCGCACAATTGCATACCACACTTGCAACATACAACAAACATAAGATACAACAAACATTATAAACATTCAACTGCTGCATTTGATTACAATTAGCTTTTTTTATTGTTTATTTACTTTGTCACTACAGCAACGTGCAACAATTTGGTGTACCTAAGTGAATTGTTTTTTGTTGTTTTTTTTTTTTTCTTTTTTGTGGTTTCCGTTAATTAGAATTTTGCACATTTCATGTTCTCGTAAATTGAGCGAATACATCTCGAATACCAACAAAATATTTAGTCCCTGCAAAAAATAGTCCACTAATCCCTAAAGAGAGCAGTATTCGATTGATTCCTTTTGTCTACATTGTGGTATAATTGATCCTCTCTTGTTCCTTTTGGGCACAGTCGTGATTAGTCAGGTTTAAATCTATGTAGACCATTTTAAGAAACATAAAAAAAGCGGAAACGAAGTGAGTTAAATAAAAAAATATGGGTGACTGATTCGAATTATTTAAGAAAAATGCGGAGCCCTATACGGAACCTAAATGACTTGGTGCATATGTTCCATTATCGGCGACCCATATCGCTTGGAATGAGTTGGCGACTTTATAATCCTTTTACATTGATGTATCTAACAATTTTCTAATACTGCGTTTAAAATGTAAATAATCTCGCACCATACGAAAACTAACACTTTTTCATTCGTTGCCATATGGGTACAAAGTGGATTGGGCCTATCGTTCACGTTCCTGTATTAATGGGGACAATTAGTCTCTTCATAGGACATGCTCAAACAAAAGGGAACATACACATACCGCATACAAAAATATCAAAACTGGCATTAGTCGCATACCCCTTTGCGACTCACCCAGACTCATCCTAGACTAATCGCATTTTTTGCATGGCTTTTATTCTTTGGTTTTATTTTGCTGTTGGTATTTTTGTTATTACTTTCAACATTTGTTGTTTTTGATTTTCTTGCGGCTACAACTCGCTAGTAGCAGCTGTTTATGGCGACGCTCTTTTCGGGTGCTTTTTTGATGTAAATACGTACATACATACGCACGTAAATACTTACAAGACATATTAGTTAAAATGTTCCATTTGTTCTTGCGCATTTAAAACCTCATTTCATAATTTGCCTCTATCGCATGGTATAGCTATTTTATTAGTGTAATATCAATTAGTTATTACGCAGATCTTTAACTTAATTTGCATGCTGTGTCGTCAAGCGGCGAAACTCATTTATTAGAGCGCAAATAGTCACTCAGTTAATTATTTTTCGAAGTCTTTATTAAAATGCAATTAACCCTGGAAGGTCATCCTTATTTTTTGTACGTTAACGTCATCCTTCGTCATTATGACGACGACTTATTTTAAATCCATTTTCAGAAGAGTGTGTGTAGAAATAATGAATTCATTTTATTTTTTTTATTTATATATTTCGTTATTGATAAATACAAGTCAAAAATAAAAAGGAAAACTTATATTCTTTTAATTTAAAATTAATAATTCACAGTGGCCTTTCAATTGGCTTCAACTATAAGGCATTACCTTTTAAAAATATAAAATCACAATTTGTGGCAGGAATTCTCATACAAGTCTTTAAGTTTCTTAAAACTTAATTAATTAATTAATTAAACTTAAATAGGAAAAGCAGCTTTTAATGTTCTAACCTCAGATAAGACAGGAGGTACAAACATCAACTTTATGCTCTCCACATAGGTGTTTATGGCACTTTGCCCATACCACTTTCGTCATTCTTCGTTTAAAAGAAGGACACATGGCACAAATCTTTCGTTTTTCAGTTTCTGTTGCCGGTATCATATTTTCAGATTCATTTGTAGCATGATCAGGACGTAAATTTAGAATGTCATTTCTTATCGTAGTGGTAATAGTTGGCATATTAAGTCTGTCATCTAAATGACTATTTATAAGGCTAGTAAAAAGCTTTTTCATAAAATCTACCTATTTAAAAGGCTATTGTACGACTTTAAATATATTGTGTGTGTAAATAACATACGAATTTATAAAAGAAATGTTCAACACCCCGAAAAATTGGCATAATGGCCACCTGTTCGTATTACTTTAGAGCATGATATAATATTAGGATTTGCTTTTAAAGTATTAGGGGGAACTTCGTCTACATCCACCTCAGTTTCTTCATCTGAAGAGCTTTAATTATGAACAGAAATGATACACACTAGGTTCTTTACCTGACAAGTTTGTATTTTGGTGCATTCGTCTTGATCTACTTCTGTGTCAGACTTAATTCACTAGTTTCGCTTTCCAACTCATCGTCACAAGGAGAGAAACTTCTCGATTTCCTCATCATTTCACAGTTGCTTAGTATTCATGGCAAACGAAATAAACCACTAGTCGATCAAGAAAATATACCACAAAAACCTGAAAGTTATATAAACGTCATCCTTCGTCAATTTGACTACGCCATAAAACAAAACCGAAAAAAAATTTACTTACGATTTGCGTGCTCCTCTTTATGCGTGCATTCAAAGAGAGTAAACAACCGACTAGCGCTGTACGAAAGCAGAGATCAACACGAACAATGAAAACATATTTACAGTGGAAAAAAGATCGTGCGTGGTCGTTTTGACGAAGGATGACCGTCTAGGATTAAGGTGATAAATAAATTAAAGGTCTAGTACGTCTGCATTGAATATAAGCTGGTGATAACTGACACTTATAAACCCAGTTGTATGATAAAGGTTTGCGAAAAGTATCTCAAGTTGTAGGCCTAGTCGAGTATACAAAATATATATATGTATTTAAATGTCGAATATACCCCAAAACTCTGGAGTAAGGAGATCTATAGTTAAATATAACAGGGCCCTTAGGAGTTGCTATACTAGTACTATAAGCATATTTTGTTCCATAAAACTCTTAGATGTCGTTCTGAAGTTTGAAGACGTTCTGAAATTGCAATTGAGTCTAAATTTAATTTGCTTTTCATGTTTCTACTACTATCGGCAGCCAATGTAGCGTAACTTGTTCTATCATCAAAAATATTAACAATTTTTTGCTAATAGCTTAATGATGTAACTAGCTTACGAAGCTTGGATTACATTTACGAATTGCTTTTTTAAAATCAAAATGATAAGTGGTTTCGATGTGCCACCTTCAATTTTGAATATATATGCAGAAAATGTGTTTTGGTATGGGCACAGCCAAAATATATCAAATGTAGAACAACAAATGCAACCCTGCTAAATATGCCTAAATATACCAAAAGCTGAATATTGTATAATGGATATCGATAGATAATAGTTACTAAGAACCACAGCCAACTTCTGTAAGCTAGCGATAGAAAATAAAGATTTCCGTTTGGGTCACTATAGTCATAGTAACGTGTTATATTCCAATATATAACCATCAGGGAGCATCTGTGTACCTGACCGAGAAATAATTCTGTTTTTATATAAACAAAGTAATAGTAACTTGACAGTTCCCTCTTTTCTGTAAGAGTTCTTGCACCTTACCAGTCGCATGTGTCTGAAGGGCCACAAGTATTTCTAGCTGCACCACCTCTAAACGTCAATAAAGAGCCATAATATAGAAATGTGCAGACGCAGACTGAGTTAATGAAGTACTTAGGACATCTTGAAATTTTTAGTACGCACATATGTATTGTAACGAATTTAGTGCAATTCCTCTTATTTGCTACATTCTAATAACGTTCGAATCACTAAACTGTTGAATAAATAACTCCACTATTCAATAAAGCAAAATGGCCTTTATTAAAGTACTTCACAATAACACTTATACTTCGCAACTGATTGCTTAAATCAAACTGATTGTCGTGCCTCTACTGTTGCTGCCTTTTATACTGTCTGATTTCCTCGTTGCATATTTCTAGGCTTTTCTATTTCCAGAACTTAATTGTTAGTTATCAGCTATAAAATTTCTCAGCTGTAACTACAGATGTATGATTTTATAGCTTCTCTCAAACCCCATGCGCTGGTATGTGTGAGCGACACTTGCACAACCATTGCATACTTTCGGGAGTATGTCAGATTTATGCATGTGGTTGTGCGTTGTTTCTCCGCTGCGTATACGTACATATGTGTAGACATAATGATTGAATTATTGATGTGCATACAACTCGCTGCTTAGCATCGGCTTAGAGATGATAGTATCCTTTAGTGCTGCTAATATTTGTTACACTGACCTCCACCTAAGTGTGATCGTCCCGATCAGACAAATCTCTCGATCTAAACGCTGCCAGCATCTCCAAATGTACCACTCTTCTACTTCGTTGTTTCCCAATGGTTTGTATGCGGTAGATGGTATCACTGATCTTCTTCACAACTTTGTACGGGCCTTCCCAACTGCACCGAAATTTGGATGGAACACCTTTCTGCCGGTGAGGGTTGTATAGCAGTACCAAATCTCCCTCCAATAAAGCTTCCGAATTATTGTTCTCATCGTACCTGTGTTTCATCTTAGTACTCATTATCCTGGATCGTTCCCTCGCACTCTGCTGTTTGACCAATGAAGAACTACTTCGCAGACCTTGATCTTGTCGGATTGACTTTACATCATCAGTATCGTCTTGACTTTTCACAAAAGTAGTACGCGCCGGCTTAAACCACCCTTGCATTCTTTCTGGAAAATTATTTCAGTCGTTTTAGTGCGTCCATTATGGTTTGTCAATGCCAGTGTTTTTTTCGCAGGTACCTTTGGGTTTTGATTTGTTTGGCCCATTCGTTCAATCAACACTTGCCGGATCTGCTGCCTTTGACTTTTGTGGTTTTTGTCGAATCTCTTTCACCAGCACTCGATTACTGCTGAACGCTTTTCCAAACTGAAGTTAAGTGGCACATCCTGGTTCTCATAATGCATCACCCTTCTCTGCATATCGATCTTGATGTCAGGTCAACCAAGAAGTTCACTCCCAATATGACTTCATCAACGATCTCCGCCACAATGAATTTATGTGAAACTGTGCCCTTTCCAATTAAGACTTCACATATCACTTCTCCCTGGACTTGGTTATACTCGCCAGAGACCGTACGCAACCTTGCTCCAGGTAACGGTTTTACTCTCCTGTTGACCAAGTCAGATCGGATGAAGGAATGAGATGCGCCCGTGTCTACAGTAAGTACAGGTTCTATGCCATCCACATTCCCTCTGACGGTAAGACTGCTCGATTTTCTACCAATTTGCGACACAGATATCACAGGACATTCAATAGCTGGATCTAGCTCTAGATCTCTACATCTTACTCGCTCTTGCTCATCCCCTCCTAGCTTTGTTATTAAGACCACCCATGCTGTTGAATCCACTAGGATCATGATCGCAATGACGTGCAATGTGACCGGGTTCCCGCATTTGAAGCATTTGATAACTCTTTCATTCCGCTTTTGCGATCCTCCAATATTGTGTTCACCCAGTCTGGCCTTTCCACCTCCACACGGCGTGCTTCGAACGCTGGCTTACACAGAAGCGATGCTGTTTCCTAAATCAGAGCATGTAATACCGTTTCTGCGAATGTTGGCTTTGGGTTTGCGTATGTAGCTCGCTTTGTCTCGACGTCGCGTATGCCATTTATAAAGCTCTGAACCTTTACCTTTCAGTGTATTCCACGGGCGCGTCCGCATTCGCTAACGTGCCAGCCTTTCAACATCCGACGCAAACTCATGCAATGTTTCACCAGACCTCTGGAAGCGGTTCAGTAACTCCATTTGGTATATCTGTCTCCTATGTTCAGTTCCCTATCGTCTCTAAAGCGCCCATCAATGCTTCATAACAGTTTCGAATGGTTTGCAAAATCTCAGCTGCAGTCCCTTTCAATGCCGTAAACAGTGCAGCAACTTTATCTTCAGCATTTCAGTTGTTCACTGTTGCGGTCGTCCCAAACTGAAGCTTAAACACCTGGAGAGGAACAGAGGCGTCAAAAGATGGAGTTTTTACCTTCGGATTGCGTGCTGAAACAGCTGGGCAGTTTAGTTGCATCTCCTGTATACGACCTCTCAATGTTTCATTCTCGGCATCTATTTTGTCCTCGAGTTGTAAAATTTTTGTATCTTGTGCCTCCAGCTTCGATGATACCCTTATCTCCTGCGCCTCCAGCTGCGAGGATATGCGAGCCTCTGGTGCTTTCAACTGTTCAGCCAACTGAGATGTTATATATGTCTTTTGTTCTTCCAGTTGAGTTTCCATCTTGGATGTAATCTGTATCGACATTTCTGAAATTATTGCCCGTTGTACTCAATCCACGGCTCTCCAACTCCTTCTTCAATTGCTGGGTCTTCAATTCACTCTGCCATGTCCAAGTTGTATTCGAAGTCTTCGGAATTTATTCAACAATTTCTCTTCTGACACCAATTGTAACGAATTTAGTGCAATTCCTCTTATTTGCAACCTTATACTAACGTTCAAATCACTAAACTTTTGAATAACTAACTCCACTATTCAATAATGCAAAATGGCCTTTATTAAATTACTTCACAACAACACTTATACTTCGCAACTGATTGCTTAAATCAAACTGATTGTCGTGCCTCTACTGTTGTGCCTTTTATACTGTCTGATTTCCTCGTTGCATATTTCTAGGCTTTTCTATTTCCAGAACTTACTAGTTAGTTATCAGCTATAAAATTACTCAGCTATTGTGTGGATGGAGCGAAGAGATCAGTAATGAAAGGAAACTACTCGAAAGCATTCTAGCGTAAAGCATCGTTCCATTGAAATGCTCTTTCACACAAAAATACATCAGTGAGATCATAGGAGATTTCAGCTGATTTTATACTTACAAAATATGCCCATTGTCACACACAAAACCTTTTTTTATTGCCTTTCTATATTCACAATTAAAAATGATGCTTAAAATTTTCATTTGATGCTTTCTCATTTACATATGACTATTCTCATTTACAAAGGGCGCTTCAGCATTTACAATTGATTATTCTCATTTACAACGGACACTTTCAAAATTTCGTATTACGCTTTCTCATTTATAACTGGAAATGATGTAGAAAACTTAATTGAAACATAAATACGCAACATCTCAGTTGGTCACAAAATTGTTCTTAAAACATACTAGAAATCACCTGAATAATGAATTTGCGACATCAAAAGGAGCACTTATAGGCCCTTTTATTAACAGTGTCTCATTTTCTTTAATCATTTTTCATTACCATATTTCAATAGCCTGCTTTTTTAAATGCATATATGCACACATATGTATGTACATATTTATAACTTATTTTCATGTCCATTTTGATTACCGGATATACGCTGTTTATGCAAATTTCTGTTTAGTACATTCATTTGAAACGCGTGCGTGAGGTCGTTTTGCAGTTCTGCTACGAACAGCACGGCTTGGTAGGTAGAAAAGGCAATTACGATGAGGTAATTTGACTGATTGATTGACTAAACAAGAGGAAAGTCAAGTTTATTAATTTGCTTTATGTTGTGCTAATTGGTTATGTCAGAATATTTTAGTCAATTTTGTGTTGTGTGAAATGTTGTACATATGTAATAGAGCAAACTATTTTCGTGCTTGTAATGTTAAGGGTCTGTAAATAGCATTGCTATTTACACAACAATAATTGGTGACAGCAATTGATGTAGTTGGTATCGCTAACATGTCAAATCACTCAAAAGAAGATAAGAAATAAAAAAAAAAAAAAAATTTGGTAAAATTATAAGAGAAAACAAGATTTGCAAGAGAATTTTTAAATCAAAAGCTGCTACAAAAAAAAAAAAAAAAAACGCAATTTACCACAATTTAGAATATCATAAATTGCTTACATCTAGACTTTATTTTTGTTTGTTGGTTTACTTTTCGCATATGACGCTTGGAATTATAAATTACTTTTAACATTTCCCTACATTATTAGCAAGGCGAATCAATACCAGGTGGTGGTAAAGTGAATTCAACCAATTCGCCGTGCAGTAGAATGTCAAGTTAAAAGAAAATTTTAATTGATTTCGATTAACTGACATATTAAAGAACAAGGCGCTGTATGGAAAATAATCAAGAAGAAGCAATCAGCTTTTGGGAAACAACACGTGATACTGAATTCGCCTTGATTATTAGTAGGAAATTTTTTTTTCGTAATCAACAAAAATAGAATACACACGTTGAGTATATGAACGCTACCGCGAGATGAAAAAGGAAACGAGACGCCTTTTCAGGGAGAAAAAAGCAGAGGCAAAAAGGCGTGAGTGCGAGGAGCTTGAGCTGCCAGCTACCAGGAATAATGCCCTCAAATTTTACCAAAAGATTCAACGACAGGCGGAGGTTTTTGAGTCCTATGCAAACTACTGTAAGAACGAAAACTGCGACCTTGTAACCGATGTCCAGATAATATTTAGATTATGAAGGAAACACTTCTCTGCTCTCTTAAATGGAGACAGCGATGTTCCGCACAGGGATGATTAACACGATCCCGCAATCAATGATGATAGTGTTAATGTCGCCCCAACCCCTTGATGAAGTCAAAATAGCAATAATCAGATTAAGAAATAGCAATGCTGCGGCGCTGATGGATTGCATGCGGAGCTATACGGCGGCGAGGAGTTAGTAAGGCCCATGCATCATCTTCAAGTGCGCTTGTGCAGTCCACAAGAAAGGGGATACAGCAAGCTGCGCCAACTATCGCGGAACCAGACTTCTTAATATCGCATTTAAGGTATTCTCAAGTGTATTGTGCGAAAGACTGACGCCCACAAAGAATCGGCTGATTGAACCATATTAGTGCGGCTTCAGACTTTGTAAATCTACTATCGACCAGATTTTCGCAATGCACCAAATATTGAAAAAAAAACTGCGAAAAAAGAATTGACATACATCACCTCTTCGTCGATTTTAAAGCCGCTTTCGACAGCACGACAAGGAGCTGCGTATATGCCGCTATGTCTGAATTTGGTTTCCCCGAAAATCTTATACGGCTGTGCAAAATGACATTGAGCAAAAACACCAGCTCAGTCTGAATTTGGAAGTACCTCTCCCAGCCGTTCGAAACGAAAAGAGGTTTCAGACAGGATGACTCACTATTGTGCGATTTCTTTAATTTGCTGCTCGAGCAAATTATACTAGCTGCAGAACTTAACCGGTCTGGACAATATACTATAAAAGCGTGCAGTTATTGGCGTATGCTTATAACATTGACGTAATCGGCCTGAACACCCGCGCCGTTAGTTCTGCTTACTTTAAACTGGAAAACGGAGTGAAAAAGATGGGCTTGATAGTGAATGAGGACAATAAGATGTACCTGCTGTCATCGATTTCGAAATATTAAAATACTTCGTTTATTTGGGAAGCAGCATTAACAAAAACAACAGCATTAGATCTAAAATCCAGCGAAATGGCTAGGCCATGTTGTGTGAATAAATGAAAGAAAAGGAAAGGCTATGAACGTTTTTTTTAACGGAACCCGTCTGTGGAAGAAGAGGAAAAGAGCGGCCCCCACTCTGCTGTAAGGACCAGGTGGCAAACGATTTAAATTCCTTTCGTATGACGCATTGGTGCCAGTTAGCAGAGTGAAAAGGCGGCTGGTAGAAATAAAAGCGCTATTTTTTTTAACATACATGTTGCATGTCATTAACGTTAAGTTTTGTGTGTGGTCTGTACGAATCGGTCAGTTCAAACTGGTTGTACATTAGGGTGATTGTTATATAACAAGCTGACTTTTTTTAAGAAGCTACGCCTTAATACTTACTTCAAAAAGAAAATTCCACTCGTGAAAATGTTAATAATTTTTAATTTACAACATGAGGACGGTGCGATATATTTTCCGTATACAATTTTGTAGGCATTTCATTCATTCAAAAGGGAGTACAAAGTATTCGTTAAGATCGATGTATAAACTAGTAAACTAGAGCTCACTCAGTGATTGAACTTAAAAAACGGAAATACCTTACCAGAAACAAATAATTTGGACACCAACAAGTTATTGTTCATTATAAAACCAATTATCGATAGCGAAATATTATCGTCGACTTATGGGTTTGTTATCGACCAGTTACAGATGTGTCATCGATTTTACATTAAAGTTTTATTGGCATCTATTTCATAGTTAACCGATGAATCGTCGATAACATCCCGATAAAAGACTGGAAATACTTCGAGAAGAAATCGATAACTTTTCGATATCATATCAATAACTTTTTGACAACAAATCCATAACTTTTCTATAAAAAATCAATGTAAATCAAAACTCTTGCAAAACGGTTGTACACATGTAGCCACATAAGGCCCTTAATGTTAAACCAAACTTAAAAGAATACTTTTGATCAACAGAACAAAAATAACTCAATTTTGACTGACTTCACTAAACGGCACAAAGCTCTCACACGCAACGAGGGTAAACTACCTTGTAGAAAAGAGGGTATCGCTTGTTACTTGCGCAAGAAAATAGTTATCAGAAAATTGGAGCCTTACTTCAAAACTTATGATGTGGCTTTACAAAGCAATAATAAAGCCATCCTAACGTAGAGAGAAATAGTGTGCTGACCAGCCTTTAACGAGCCATACAACATAAAGATTTGAACAAAGTACACCTCGCAGCCTTTGGACGGATTATAGGAGCACTAGAGTCATATTCAACGGAGCGTGAAATATTATCCGCAAACAGCTTACAGCTGTTGGATCAGAATTATGAAGAAGCCACAGTGGTTTTTTAATCAGGTTATATGAATTGGATTCGACTAGCCAGAAGTCACGTAGCGTTGAATAGTTGTCATTGCTTGAAGTTTGCGCCTAAATAAACACTGAATGAAGTGGTGCTAGTAAAATAAACAAACCGGTTCTGTTGTTCTTGACTTAACGGAGATTCGGTGAAATTGATCGAATTATGTTTAATTCGACCGAGTTCTTTGTCAAGCGAATAAATTAGTTTGGTCATTTCAACAGAAGAGAAATTGTCGCATTTAATTTAACAAAATTTTGTAAAATTGACACGATTCCTAATCAATCTAACTGATTTTTCTGTTAACACAACTGATCTTACAGGTCATTTCAACGGCGATCAACTATCAATACATGAGCAAATTTCAAAGAGAATTTGCCGCTCATTGCGCTCTCTACTTTGTACTTATGACGAGGGTGCCATTTGTTAAAAAAAACACCAAATTAAGAAACCCATCAAATCAGAAAAACACACAAATGGGAAAACAATAAAAAACTAGTTTTTCAGTTAACAATACAAAACGAAAAAGTCGTTTTTTAAATTTACTGTGCAAAAAATTATGAGATACCGGGACACCTATTTATCGGGTACAATTTTACAACTTCTCGTCCAAGCAAAATGGAAAATTGCGCCCTCTTGCTGCAAAAGTTTTGCTTGAACGAACAGGATTTTTCCAAAGTTAGTAACATTTTGTTCAAATTTTTATGAATTTTGACTCACGCGAACGAATATAATAAGATAATAAAAAACCATCCTTTTTTAATGTTTTTGTTTCCGACAAAATAAAAGTTTGAGTTGTTTCAACTTAAAATGTTACGAAAATTAAACTTGCCGAATTACATGTAAAGTTACTCCAGTGGTGAATTACCTTCCTGTGATTCGATTCTCTACTTTACTATAACATACAAGTTCTCTTTTTAAAATGTTACGTCAAACATTAATACTACAGGTGTTGTTCGAAATAATCATGTGTTTATTTCATATACAGTAACTAATGTGAATAAGTGACATAGATCCAAAAAAATTTAAAGGACTTAAGAATGTTATTTTATTGTACTTAAATTGAATGGACTACAAATCTCAATACTCTAAAAAATTCTAAAAATTCGGAAAAAAAAATTAAAATTTTTTATGAAAATTCGTCGAATTTTTCAAACATTTTTTAAATATAATTTAGTTTTTTTTATAGATCGTGACAAATTTTCTTATGGGAAATAAGTTAAAATAAATTTTCGAAAGCGAAAATTGTAAGAATTGTCCAAAAACTTTACTATAACATACAAGTTCTCTTTTTAAAATGTTACGTCAAACATTAATACTACAGGTGTTGTTCGAAATAATCATGTGTTTATTTCATATACAGTAACTAATGTGAATAAGTGACATAGATCCAAAAAAATTTAAAGGACTTAAGAATGTTACTTTATTGTACTTAAATTGAATGGACTACAAATCTCAATACTCTAAAAATTCTAAAAATTTTTTAAATATAATTTAGTTTTTTTTATAGATAGTGACAAATTTTCTTATGGGAAATAAGTTAAAATAAATTTTCGAAAGCGAAAATTGTAAGAATTGTCCAAAAAGGGGTGTCTACTTATTTATGTGAGTGACTGTCCATATGTCCATACATATTTTGTATTTATTTGAGTATTTATCCTGGCACTACAATTTTTACAAAATTATTTTATAGTACCAGTCAGGAATGTAAAAGTGAATTACAATAATAATAATAACAATGTAAATAATTTAATTCATTGTGTGAAAATTACTTATTACAAAAATTTAAAAGTAAAGTATCATACAACGTAGAGAAGACAATAGATTTAAATTAAATAAAACCTGATCCAACAAAAAGTTATAGGGTAGTTTATCTTTTATAATTATGTTATTATTCGCTATCATCACTTTCATTCGATGATTCACTTGTGGAATAGTCATGAGGATTAGCAACACTACTATGAAAGCTTGAAACAACTGGGGTATATATTGACTCCTCAACATTATCGGGGAACAGTAAATTTAAGACTTCTGAAGTCAGTCAATAGATAAGATTGCTGATTTTATAATATCAGTACTATTCACTAAGATTTTATGAACTGTAACAGGCATGTTAAACCATGGATAGAGATATATGTATAGTTTTTTAGTCTCGACCGCAAATTTTTCAAATCATTGGATATTTATATTGTACCCAGATGCTAATGCGCGAAGGAGAGTGTCGAATCTTTTGATGAGTTACATCCAATCCCGTAATCTCAGCACTAGCCTCAGAATTTTCGAAAAACCTACGAGCAGTGTTGCCGTCATTGGTATTGCCGGAACCTGGTTTTGGTTTATCTACTATCAATCCAAGTACACTTTTAAATTTATTCTGGATTTCGTTGGAACGTAGCTTTACACTCCTTTATCTGCCCCATTCCTAAGCTGCCATTTTTTTACTTCGAGGCGATAACTTATGTGAGACAAGCATTCAAAACATCTTATCCATGCATGGAGAGTAGACAAACCAAAACCAAGATTATCTCTGTTAGGCGTAAAGTCCCGTAACTCATTATTCATATCTTTTGGAGTGGCACCACAAATATAACACTTTTGTGCGGAAGAAGTTCCAGTCAAAGCATTGCAAACTTTTCCGTCAATCATTGTTAGAAGCATATTGTGATTTACGGAAACTTCGTATTGTTCGAGCATGTACTTTGTTGGCAACAACGCATTTATCTCTAAAACTTTGTTCGTTTCAAAAACAATAAAATCTTTTGTTTCTTTAGAAAAAATAAATTTAATTGGACGACAATACATGGTAGAAGAAGGTCGAGGATTCTGCCAAACAATGTTACCTTTTTCATCCTGTAATTGAAGAGGAACGAAAGAAAATATAAACAAAAACTCATCAGTGTCAGAACTGCATGTAAACTTTTGCTTATATGTGCTATGGTCAGAGCTTCCATCGCAACCCCACTTGCTCATTAAATTATACGTCAAGTTTGTAAGTAATAAACTAACAAAAACTTCTTGATATGCCAAAACTAAACGCTCAACAGTTTTATCTAATACGGACTGGACTTAAATCGTACTTAAGTACAACAAAACTCAATAATTCTTTATATCTGGTTTCCTTCGTATGTTGAACCCAAATGTCAAAAAACTCCGTACTTGGTACGGTTATAACTAAATTGCTTTGTGTTGTTGATTTTCCGACAGGGTGAATTGTTGATGATTGTTGTGCTGCCATCTTAGGTGTCGTTGATCGTTCTGATTTGTTATCAGTTGTGCAGTATTTATATTACATTCAGGTATTGGCGTAGATGCTACCAAATGGGTTTGTTTTGTGCAGCGTTCCTGTGTGGTTATACCTGCATTAGGATTGCTTTGTATGTACCTATTTTTATGCCTTGGTGACTGGTGCGGTAGGTTGTGGCAGGTTGAAGTCAGTGATCTTCGCCTTTTTGCTTTTGGTGTGCTCTTTTGGACCTTGCGCGTTTATTTTTGTGTGTTTTATGGCTACGTGTTTGTTCCCTGTACCTGGGAATTGGTTTTGCCGTTTGTAGATCAGCTTTAAAGGTTCAAATATCTCGTCGGAGCTGGTACGTACATACATCTATTTTATATGTAGAGATAACTAAATCTACAAAAAAAAAAAATTAAAAATAGATGTGCAAAGAATTCGCAATGGTTTTTTCTTTCCACTATTAGAGAATACTTGCGACTATAACATATGTAAAATTTAGCCCGGATGTCTGCGGATGTATGTAACTTTTTTGTCGCTAAAATTAAAAATATAGAGAAAAAATACATTTTCTTCTTAATAACGGAATGTTAAATATATTGAAAATACTATAATTGCGAAAGAATTACTAATAAAATATTTTACTTTCCTTCGAGCTTAGAATCCATCAAAAAATTATATAAAAGTGTTCACTTAAAAGAAATATGAAGCTTATTATTCAACAAGAATTTTGCAAATTAATCAATGCATTTTACGGCCACTCCTGTCTTCTTACTTCAATTACTCAATATATATGAGCAAAAATATCAAAAAAAGCAAAAATCCCGTTATTTTGTTTGTTTTCTTTCATTTCTCATTACACTTTTCTTGGAATAAGAACTTTGTTTTTGTCCAGCTAGCTTGTTCTACACGAAACACTGTGCGCCGTGGTGTGATGGTAGCGTGCTCCGCCTACCACACCAGAGATCCTAGGTTCACACCCCGGGAAAAGCAAAATCAAAATTTTGGAGACAAGCTTTTCAATTAGAAGAAACATTTTCTAAGCGTAGTCGCCCCTCGGCAGTGTTCCGCAAGCACTCCGAGTGTATTTCTGCCATGAAATGCTCTTAGTGAAAACTCATATGCCTTGAAGATGCCGTTCGGAGTAGGCATAAAACAAGTAGGTCGTTTCCCGCCAATTTGTAAGAAAAATTATAAAGGGGAACGACGCAAATTGGAAGAGAAGTTCGGCTTAAAATCTCTTCGGAGGTTATCGCGCCTTACATTTATTTATTTATATGACAACATAGGTACTTTCATACAAAGCTTTCGCAACAACTTTTTTTGTTCATTTTACTACTAAAAGGGTCAATTACGAATCAACGATTTGTGCGCAGTTGATTCAACATCTTGTTAATATGGATAAAAATTGACAGAAATTTCGGTTGAATTGACCAGTCTTTTTCTTTCAGTGAATGAATAGTAGTTGCAGAAGAAACTGCTTCTAAATATACCTAAGCCCAGCAAAAGCCCTTCAAGAAAAAAAATTAGTTTTTTTCGGTAACCACAATCGAATTTATCGGTGTTAGTGCCTAGCGTTTTTAGATATCTTACTTAAGTCATCCTTTCATCGGATAGGTCATCCTAATTTTCTGTGGTGTCATCGTTTAGAGAAAAGTGTTGTAATGAATATCAGCAAACTATTTCTTTTGACCGCCACTTATATTACTATACAAAATTTATTTCAAAATTAAATATAATTCTGTGGAAATTCAATACTTAACGGGATATTTCCATCATTTATAATGCTACGAATCTAAAATTTTATATGAGCAACTTCATAATTGCGTTTTATAATGCAAAACTGCACTTTTTCATAAAGCTAAATACTTTTGCATAAGCTGAAAATTTTTTACGGCCCACAAAATTTCAAAAAATTTTTTTAAGATTTTGTATTCGAATTTCAGCATAAAATTGCTTCGATATTCTTTGAAGTTTGGAAGGATTAAAAGTGTCTGGCTAATCAAAGCCACTATGGCAAGTGTCTGGCATTGAGCCTAGTTGCTTCTTATATCGTGACGAAGACCATATACCAAAATCAGGCTTTATAAAATAACGAAAGAAAGGTCTATTTTTCTGCAAAATTTGTGCACGATATCTGTTAAAGCCACTATGGCTCAAGTTTTATAATAGATCAACGATCCTGCTTCAGTTGGAAGTATGCATTCCAACTTTTATAAAATGACGAAGGTCTGGCAGTAACGGACTTTTAGACTATAAGGTTGACTTAAAAATTTTATTTAACTATCTCAAAAAAAAAGCGCGTGGTTTACTAAGGCCGCTCGAATCTTTTGAAAATCTTTGCATCGATTTCAAACACGGTTTGAAGATGTTGTGATTTTATTTATAACCATCCTTCTTTTTTCAAATCGGTTGATAACCGCGCCCACTTTCTATTTAAAAATGGAAAATACAAATTCGAGATCTGAAATATTTACCGATTTTTCCCATGTATTTGGCGATGAATATTTACACAGAAATTTCAGATATTAATTAGGACGATCGTCTTCGCTGTTTTCCGTAATAATAAGATCCATAAGGCTACATCACTGTCGCCCAATCGAAAAATACGGCTCACAGTATAGAAAGAATTTAAAATGGTACCCGAAGGTACGGAGGTTTCAAGCCCGGGTCAAATTTCTCTCAGAACAAAAAAGGCGACCTACTAACCAATGTCCAGAAAGAGCTTAGATTCTAGAGGGAAGTTTTTAACGTTATCTTAAGGGTAGGCAGCTTAAAAGCATTCAGCGAAGGTGATAATGTTCCACCCGCTCTTCAAAATAATTGCTACTAGAGCATTCCGTGGTTGGTACGGGGCAAATCGAGCACATTTTTTTTCATTTTTGGACCTTAACTAAAGGAAAACTATAACCTTTCCAGGCAAACCTGATCTTGAAATACTTGAATATGGGTGTGACAAATCAAAAAAGCATCCGCTTGTTCGGGATACCAGTCAGGTGAAACTTCTGTGGAATTCAGTTTCCAAATTTCAAATTTTCCTTATACTATGTAGCGTAGCGTGCTTGGCCTACCACGCAAAAATCCTTGCTTCAAGTCCTGGACAAAGCCACATCAGAAATTTAGTAACAGGTTTTCTCAATTGGAAAACGGGTTCGGCCCTCGGCAGTCATTTCGAGTTTCTTTCCTCCGTAGGAAGATTCTGATCTGCATTAGCAAATGTTGTTCGGAGTCGGACACGTCAACCAAACCCTCCAATTTGTAGGAAAAATGTAATTAAGCACGACGCAAATTCGAGGAGGAGCTCGGCTTAAATTCTCTTCGGAGGTATGTATATTGCGCCTCATATTTTATATAAAAAATGTATGCCGTGGTTATTTAAGATAATGTTTATACATGATAATTTACTACAATTCACTTTATATTTACATAAATATTTCCAGAACAGGGCTCGAAAGGTAACATACGATCACGGATATGTAACCATATGAAAGAAAATTACGTGATACGTCAGACGTATAAACAAAATGGGATTATAACATACGATAGCGAACGGAACATAATTTATTTTCAATTCACAATAATTTTTAGGATCCACATTAGATTGGATTGTGTTTTTAGCTCACAATAGATTTTGAACTCTCAAATTGTTTGCAAAAAATATAAAAAATAAAGTAAATAATTACGATGGATCCAATTTTATTGTTTTGTTTGAGCTCAAGTGATAGCGAAGGCGATGAAAAAGTTGTCCGGAGGCGGCTAAGAGAACGCAGTAACCCGTTGGACTTATAGAACAAAGCGTAAGCATATCATTTATGTATTATTTCTTTGTAACAAAAAGTTATTTCATATTCTTGAAGAGATTTCGCGTAACTAAAGAAGCGTTTAGTTACCTTCTGGAGAAATTAAATTTGAAGCAAGCCGATGCCAAAGCGGTTCCTCTAATTTTGCAATTGGCAGTCACGCTTTCACTTCTTGCTAGCGGTGGTTACCAGCACAATGTCGGTAGTGACTATTTAGTAGGAATGTGCCAGAGCACTGTCGCGAAGTTGACATCACATGTTGTTGCCGAGATGGAGAGGAAGCTGTGTGCGGAATTTATATGCTTTGAACCAGATGATTCCCAAAACCGTAAAGAATGGTTCGTGGAAAAATATAAAATACCTGGAGGTAAATTTAATAATAATTGTTGTGAAATTACAGAATATAGTTATTAATTTTTTAGTGATTGGATGTGTGGACGGTACACATATTGGTTTACAAAAACCTATAGCAAACGAACACATGTACTTCAGCCGTAAAGGGTACCACAGCATCAACGCTATGATTGTAAGTTTCTATTAAAAAATTTTATTAAACATTTTTTAAACAATTATTAAAATTCTCAAATATGTGATCACACCTACAAAATATTACTTCTTAGTGAGCCCTACAGAGCGAAGACTGCGAATTGGATACAAGACGAATTGAGCAAGACTGCTATTTGGTCCTGCAGACATAATCCCTTATATGCGGAATTAATACTTAAGGAACGAGGATTCGTATGAGGGTAAGATTGATGGCATTTACGTTTACAGTTGCTATATACCACTTAGTACGCCGCTGGACGCGTTCGAAGAAATCGTCGGGAAAATAGCCATGGATGCGACGTTGCGGGAGCGTTTCGTCATCGCGGGAGACTTTAATGCATGGGCTATAGAGTGGGGCTCACAGAGAACATCTCCCAAAGGGAGGGCGCTCTGCTCGAAGCATTTGCATGCCTTGTTGTAGCGCTCCTTAACGTGGGTGGGCAAAACACCTTCTTAAGAAATGGGTTCGGCTCCGTAATCGACATAACGTTTGTCAGCGCCAATCTCTACAGGTTGGCTGAGTGGAAAATCAGTGATTGCTATACCCAAAGCGATCACTCAGCGATTGTGGTGGACATCAACCTCGAGGGGGGAGGGCGGCCCACTATACAGCCACCCCTAAAAAACAGAGGTTGGAATATCAATACTTTCGACCCCGACATATTCAAGCTAATGTTGACAACAGTCGAACATAGAGGAAGTGCTAACGACATGGCGAATAAATTAATGGCGGATATTAGAGCAGCATGCGATGCGCCAATGGCTAGAAAGACCAAGCGCAAACAACATTGTTCCACATTTTGGTGGAACGAGCGCATACACTCCCTAAGGAGAGAGTGTATTCAGGCTAGGAGGCGCTATCAACGAGCCAGAGGGAGACCGGAATTTCTAGAGTGCAGAGCTACCTACAAAAGAGCGCGACTCGCACTTAAGAGAGCAATAAAAGATAGTAAGCGCGAATGCTTTCTCAAGCTTTGCGATGACGTCGAGAATGACCCTTGGGGCACAGCTTATAAATTGGTTTTTAAGAAATTGAAACACAAAGGAGAGGCGATGCCAACATGCCCCTCTTTTCTCAGAAACGTGGTAGATACTTTATTTCCCACGCAAAGGGAGCTAGTGTCTCCCACATCAGGCGCCGTACTATACTCATTTGACGAGGTTACCGTCGTCGGGGTCCTTCAAGCGGTGAATAGACTGCAAGACCGCAAGTCTCCTGGCCCAGACGGGGCACCAAACAGAGCACTCAAACTAGCTCTCACTTATAACACGCCAACATTTGCGGAACTATTTAATGCATGCTTGGCTGAGGGGACATTTCCTACAATATGGAAACGACAAAAGCTGGTCCTGCTGCCAAAGTTTGGTAAAAATACGGCGGAACCATCTAGCTACAGTCCCATTTGCCTGCTCGACTCCGCCGGTAAGGTTCTTGAGCGAGTCCTCTATAATCGACTCTAAAAAGAAATTGAAGATGTGGGTGGTATTTCCGATAACCAGTTTGGGTTTAGGAAAGGAAGATCCACCATCCAAGCTGTGAACATGGCGAAGGAAGTGGCCCAAGAAGCCATAAGTGGCACCCGATGGCTCGAAGGCTCTAAGGAAATTGCCTTATCGTTACTTTAGATGTAAAAAATGCCTTCAACACTGCCAATTGGGCAAAAATTCTAGACACGCTGGAGCAGATAGGCATATCCCTTTACCTGCGTAGGATCATACGCAGCTACTTTGAAGGTAGAGTGCTGGAATATGAAACGGCTGCTGGAGTAGAAAAGCTTCACGTCATAGGCGGTGTTCCTCAAGGCTCCGTGCTCGGTTCACTGCTTTGGAATATTACGTACGACGGAGTATTTCGACTCAAGGTACCCAATGGGGTGAAAATTATCGGCTTCGCGGACGATATCGCATTGGTAATCACCGCCAAGCACCTAGGCGAAATATGCGCCAAATCTAATACAAGCATAGCGATGGTTCAATCGTGGCTTACGAAAAATGGACTGCAGCTGGCGGAACAAAAAACAGAGGCTGTACTCATATCAAGTAGGAAAAGGGTGGAGCAGGTCACTATAAGAATCGGCCGCCATGACATCGACACGCTGCCTGCAATAAAATACTTGGGGGTTGTGATAGACAGGAGGTTGTCATTCAAATCCCACTTAGAGTATGCCAATGGAAAGGTAGCAAAAACCGTAGCAGCATTATCTAGGATAACGATAAATGCAAGAGGACCAAAACAACGACGGCGTCAACTTCTGGCTGGCGTTGTAAAAAGCCAAATACTTTACGGGGCTCCTGTTTGGCATCAGGCCACGGAGTATAAATCATACTTCCGCGGGGTAAAGTCGACTTACCGCCTGTGTGCACTACGCGTCTGTAGCGCCTTTAAAACTGTCTCTGACGACGCAGCACTAATCATCGCAGGAATGTGTCCTATAGACATAATAGCAAAAGAAGCAGCGACGATTTATCGGGATCAAAGCTCAAGTAACGGAGCACGAGAGCGAAGCGTGCAGAACTGGCAGCTCAGGTGGAATGCCTCAACAAATGGTCGTTGGACACACCGATGTATCCCAGATATTAATATATGGATATCTAGAAAGCACGGCGAGGTGGATTTCTACCTCACACAGTTTCTGAGTGGTCACGGATGCTTTAAGGAATATTTGCACCGATTCAATCACGAGCCTAACAACATATGCGATCACTGCGGCGGCGATACAGTAGAAGATGTTTACCATGTATTTTTCGAGTGTCCTAGGTTCTATAGCTCGAGATGCAAACTGTGCAGAATATTTGGAGAGGATTACACTCCTGAAACAATTGTTGGATGCATGCTACAAAGCAAGGTAAAATGGTGAGCGGCGTGCGATGTAATAGCGGAAATAATGAAGTGTCTACGAAGTCTTGAAAGGCTACGGCGCAGCAGCGAACATTGAACAGTCGAGTTGTGTGGGTGGATAACAAATTGCTAAGGTGGAGGGGATCGAGCTGAGCACGTATTGAATGCAAGGCCTCCGTACAATTAGCGGCGTGAGAATGATAAAATAAGAAAATACCGTAATATATGTAGGTAAATGTAATAGCAAACCAGACGACGGATTGGAGACAAGGCCTCTTCAACCGTTCGAATACTGCCCCAGGTGAAGGAATAAAGCACGGATTGGAGACACGGCGTCTTCAACCGTGCGACCAAAAGCAGTCAACATACACGCAACGACAAACCTACGGATTGGAGACAAGGTCTCTCCAACCGTAGAAACAACGAGTATGAGGGTAAACGTCTCACATGTAATCAGAGTTTATACTCGGATTGGAGAGAAGACCTCTCCAACCGGTGGAAGTCCGAGGAAAGCCCCGTTACGTATTGTGGAAAAAAAAAAAAAAAACAAACAAAACAAAAAAAAAATGAAATGAAAAACGGAAAAACCTATTGAAAAAACAAAAAAAAAAAATTTCTATTTATACATATATAATTTATTTACAAATATATACATATGTAAAAAACAAAACCCTACAATACAAGTAGTCGAACGCACAATCATGCCACAAGCACTATATGCACAGTGTTTAAGGTAGGCTTGCAAATATTCGTAGAAGTGGTATGCGTCAAGCACATTCAGGTAGTAAGCAGGGCGTGTCAGTCCCAGCGTTAACCATACCGCGGCACTATCTAAGTACAGCAACGTGACCCCGACAGACGTAGAGCTTAGTGCTCAACCTACCTCCCGACGGAATACTTGACGGTAGTACCGGGGGGTAAATGGTACTCAGACGGTAGGAGGTTTAGTGCGGTTAAAGTCCCACACTGACTATGAGGCTTTCGATGCTTCCTCCTCGTAAAACAAAAAAAAAAAAAAAACCTACAAAATATTGCGGCTCACGATTCCTTCGTTTGGAAACATTCCGATCAAAGAAGGGATTTGGAGGATGGATTTCAACAGAACAGGCATCGAAATTCCTGGCTTTTAGGTAAAGTTATTGGGTGCAGGGAACTTTTTTGTACCAATAATTAATTTATACATTTACATAGGAGATTTTGGCTACCCACTTCAGCCGTGGTTAATAACCCCATACAGAAGCACATCAGATGGTTCAGATGAACAGTATTTTAATGACATTCACTCTAAAGGAAGGTGTATTATTGAGAGAACAATTGGCATTCTCAAAGGGCGCTGCAGAATTTTAGGATATGACAAAAGAGGAACATATCATCCCGCGAAAATGGTAAGATTTGCTAATGTTTCTGCTGCATTACATAACTTTTGCATTAAATTTAAGATACATTATGAACCGTCAAATCTTCACTCCGAAGACCATATTTTAGAAATTGAGACAGGCGAAACAAACCAACTTACCAATATAGGAAAATCGATAAGAGATCAAATAAAACGTTCGCTTTTAAGGGTGTCCTAAGCAATTATATGTTCCTAAATAGCTTCAAAATTAAGCCTGGCAGTATTTAAATAAATGAAATTATTTATTATATTCAATATTCTCTTTCATTTTTATTTTAAATATGTATATAGTGTATGTACCAAGTAAATATCACAGTACTTTAAGTCATTCTTCAGGTAATCTTTGTAAAACATAAATCAATTCGTTTTCTAACTTAAAAACTAAAAAAAAAAGAGAATTCACAGTCAGTTTCTTATATCGAAATATGCATATAATAATAAATATTCTAAAAAAAATTAATGAGGTCTTCTCGCTTTAATTTGCAGCGTCTCCAATTCCAGTCTCTTTATTTGCAAGTCGATCCGACTTGCCTCTTTTTGCCTGCGATATTTTTCTTCTTTAATTTGCAGGATGCGCTGCTGCACCAACAGGAACCGTTCCTGAACGTCCAGCAATCTGTCCAGCTTTTCGTCCAACTCCCTTTAAAAGTCGGACACGGTTTTTAAATTTTCTTGCAGTAAGGCCATTTTTTGTTCGCTTGAACTTTTTTTGCGGCGCGTTTTTGATCGCGGCCTTCTATCAACAATGGCGGCGGGTAGAGCAGTTGATGAACCTGGCAAACAACTTGGCGATTCGTCATCGCTGATTGCACTATAGCTCTCGCTGTTTTTTGTTGAAGTCAGCGTTGCTCGAGCTCTGCCATACGAAATTATATTTTCATCACCAGCTACAAAAACCTCAAGGCCAGCCGCATCAGTGATAGCCTCCTCGTTGGCAGTTATTGTTTTTTCCTGATAGGGTCCCCACCAGTCTTTGTCTTTGACTGTTTGTTAAAGGAAAGCTTCTTTTTTGCTGATACTTCTGATCAGCAAAATCCTGCAATGAAATTGGAACGTAGCGTGTACGTTCAGTCAATCGTCACGTATGTTGCGATCCAAAATTACGATCGAAGTCGTAAGTTCACGTATGTCATAATCCGAAAATCATGTTTTTACGTGACGAGTTATACGACCACGGATGTTACGATTCGAGCCCAGGCTTGACATATTTTCAGATACTAACATTCTGAGTTTTTTTAGCTTATCAATATGAAGAAACAAAATGGTTACTAAAGAATTTTTGAAAATTATTTGATTTGTAAATTGTTTTTTTCTTTTTCTTCCACACCAATTTTTATTTTTTATCTTTATTTTTAACTATTTTTCTCAAACTAATACTAATTTAAAACTCCCCGCATATAGGCCCCCGTAGATCCGCCATTGCTCTAAACGACATCGGACAAAAGAATTTTTAAAGAAAATATTTTCATCGCGTTAAAATAAACTTTCAAAAAGTATTTTTAATGTTACTTGACCAGTAAGTTGAACGCAGGAACTGAAATTGAATCATGGATGATAGATTACTAATCTATACTTAAATATTGTTTTGAGATAGGAGATTGAAAGAACTCAAAGTCAGATGATGCCTTATTATAAGTTCTATGCAAGCCTGATTTTATATGACAATTGCACTTATAACTAAGTTAAAATTTAGCATAATATTTCTTATCATACTAGATTTATAAAACTTATAATCAGATTATTGTACTCGATATACTATGTTATTGCAATACCTTATGTAAACCTGATTCTTATTTGGTTATAAGCCTTATATAAAAGGTCCTAACAAAGAAGGTAGTATCTTATCATGAGGCCTTATGTAAGCCTTCTTGTATTTTGTCCATAAGCCTTATAATAAGGTCTTTATACTCTTAGCCTTATTTAATATGCATAACGTTATCTTTCAGATATACCTTGGGCCTGATGAGGAATGCGCCACACAACTTATATTGCTTATAAAATTAAGGCCTGACGCCACACGACTTTTGGGCATATAAAATAAGCTTTATATAAAGTTAAATTTTGTTTGCTGGGAGTAAGCACATATTTTTCTTTGTATTCTCAGAACATAATCCGAAATACATGGCGGCTTTTTTCATTTTTCATTTATAAGGGAAGAACAACATTCAGTTATGAAATGCATTAGGGCAAATACGTATATATGTACATATGTATGTGCACTTGCAGACTCTGCTGATATTATTCTGCTCAACCATTTGCTTACATCCAAATAAATTTGAATAACTTTCGCAGAGAGCAGAATACGTCATATTGTGGTTTAAACTTCTTTGATCAGCAGAATTTTTGTAAAAGAAATTTGGAAGTGGTTTCAGATATGAACTCTGGGTTCCAATATACTCCAATTCAATACAAATCATGTCGTTAAGTGGTGACACATATTTAGTGATTAATGTTTTCGAAGATTTAAAATTGCGATTGTATAGACAGATGCTCTTACTATCATCCATTTACATGGGCCACCCACTTTACTTACCTTCATAAGTTGAAATACTTGTACCTGAAGCAAACTCTTACTTACATATACATATGTACATAAATATAAGCATGTAAAATATAAACAAAACTGTGTACTTTTGTACTTTAAAAATCCGCCACTTTACCACTGACATTAATATATCGAAATTTAGAAAATTGACAATTAATAATATACAGTTGCGAGCACGAAAAGAGTAGTAGTTTTTTGGAAAATTTCGATAGTTAAACTTTTCTTATCTTAATATATAAACATCACGTATCACAATGTTTGTTCCCGATGTACTCCTAAACTACTGAACCGATTTTGAATTTGTTTTACACTACGTGTGTAGTTCGATCTAACTTGAAACACAGGATAGGTTATATCTCAGTTTATAGTCGCAATATTATTTTATTGTAATTTTTTTTATTTGTTTATACGTAATAATAAAATGTTACGTATACGCATCGGCACTCACATTTTCAGGTGGTGCGGCTATACTTCCGTGTAATTGGTTGGTCTTTAATTAAACAACGTGCTTATCAATAAAAAATATTATAGCGAATGATATCAAGTATAGCACATCACCAGGGCCGCCGAGAAGGTGGGGGGTGGGATTAGCCCCGGGCCCGGGGTTTCTGAGGGGGCCCGCGATTTAGAGGTACTATGACATTTTTATACCTTTCATGAACATGAAATGGTATATTAACTTTGGTCCGATGTTTGTAACGTTGAGAAATATAGAAGATAGACTCGCCATTAAGTATACCACCGAATTGATCAGGGCGCCAAACTGAGTTGATATAGCCATTTCCGTCTGTCCGTCCGTCTGTCTGTTTGAACGCAAACTAGTCCCTCAAATTTTGAGATATCTCAATGAAATATGGCACAAGGATGTACTTTTGTATTATATTAGACACTTGGCGGATCCGGTAGGATCGGACCACTATACCATATATCTCCCATACAACCGATCGTTCAGATAAGACGATTTTGGTCATTCCTGCCGCAATTTAGAAAGAATAAACGTGAAACTCGGTGATATATATTCTAATATATCTTAGAAGATATCCTAAAAAATCACTTTGATCGGAGCTATATATAGGATATATCCCATAAAACCGATCGTTCAGATAGAAATATTTTTGGCAATTTCTCCCTTAATTTTCAATATAAAAACGTTAAACTTGGTGATATATATTTTAATATATCATAGAACATTTCCTGAAAAAATCACTTTGATCGGCGCTATATATAGTATATATCCCATATAACCGATCGTTCAGATAGAAAGATTTTTGGCCATTTCTCCCTTAATTTAGAAAGTATAAACGTGAAACTTGGTGATATATATTTTAATATATCATGTAATATTTCCTGAAAAAATCACTTTGATCGGAGTTATATATAGTATATATCCCATACAACCGATCGTTCAGATAGAAAGATTTTTGGCCATTTCTCCCCTAGTTTCGAATATAAAACGTGAAACTTGGTGATTTATTCTAATATATTATAGAAGATTTCCTGTAAAAATCATTTCGATCGGAGCTATACATAATATATATCCCATACCGATCGTTCAGATAAGGGGCTTTTTTGCTATTTTTTATTTTATATTTATCTTAAAAATAGTTTAGGTATGTACATCTTTTCACTATATATTTTTTATCTTATACATCCGATTATTTGGAGATTACGCACGGGATAAGATTATTGTTCAGCCCCATTCATGAAAGGTATGAAATCTTCGGCACAGCCGAATACAGTCCCGTCCTTACTTGTTTTTAATTCAGGAGAGTCTTTAGTTGTTCCATGTGAAATTTTTAAGCCGAATTTCAGAAGCAACGAAAATCTGCATTTCGTTTTAATATTATAGTGAAGTGTGAAAAATAAAAATCTATATATGTATGTAAAAAGAAAGGCTAAAATATGTGTTAGTTGGTCGCCGGTGTTTGAAGAGATGCGTCCGTCGATTTTGTTCAAGCTTTTACACAAGTTGCGTAAACCTCACGCGGTGGTTACTACATAGGCTTGGTTGCGATCGACCTACAGGGTCTCGAGATATAGGCCGAAACGTGGACCCGAGTACCCCTAGAATGTGTTTATAGAATATGGATAATAAATGAAAGCTGTTGATGAGTGCTTTAGTAGAGGGCAATTTTCATACCCCTGGGTGACTAGGGTCTCGAGATATAGGCCAAAACGTGGGCCAGTGAATGCCTAGACAGTGTTTATACAATATGGATATCAAATTAAAGCTGTTGATGAGTGCTTTAGTACAGAGTAATATATTATCTAGATACTGGGATTGGGATTAGGACTAGGACTGGGACTGAGACTCGGAGTGGGACTGGGACTGGAATAAAATACATACCACCCTCTGGGAAAGGCAATAAGGGATGCAGAAGAATGATAAGAAATTGAGAGAAGAGAAAAGAGAGAAGGAGATTGAGAAAGAGATAGAAAGAGACGAAGATCAAGGGAGGAGTGAATAAAAGGATTAGGAATAAGTGAAGAGGGGGAGATGGCAGAGTAAGACGGAAAAAGCTTATTAAAATATATGCAGATTGGCCAAATTTAGGGCAGAACAATGTCTGTGGGTCTTCTAGTTTTTGATAATTTAAAAAAAGCTTTCGTGGATTTTGTAACTGAAACAATGCAAATCAAATTCAAAACGTCCTCGAAAAGTGCGAAAATTGGAGAAAATATTACATAACTTTCAAAATTTTTTCGAGTGTGCTATTTTAGAGCCTGGTCAATTTTAGTTTATCAAAGTACATGTAATAAGTTTACTAAAATTCGCATTGATTTTTTAAAAGTTTTTTCCGAATCGTGTTGCAGATTTTAGGTCATATAAAAAGGCGTATGGAAATAAATATTGTCAAAAATCGTATCAACACTTATAACTTTGTTTTGTTAGACTAGAGCTTATTGAGCAAAATATATTAAACAAAGTAATAGTGAACTGGACATTTCTCTCCTTTCTGTAGGAGTTCTTGTATGAAGTGAAAAAAATATTTAACACTTTGATTTAAAAATTTTTGAATTTTTTATACATACATACATCTCTTTCGTTTGAAAAATTAGGTTCAAATATATGTATAGTGCTGAATTACGGAAACCATGCATATATATGATCGAATCTAATGATCGTTGGTGCACACAATAAGTGAACATTTGAGTATTTGAGTTAACATAAAGGTTACGCATATCCGCAAAAAAAAAGTAAGAGATTGAGAATATTGACGCCTGTGCTGTTTTTGCGGAATTCGCCTGGATATATCAGCCATTCGTTCTGAAGAAAGGCGACGGCTGTGCGAAAAGAACTGTGGTCTGGCGTTAAGCAACTCTTATAATTCTAAAGATGTTATTGACTTCTCAGCGCAGACAAGTGCTTTTAGGAAGGCGCGTTCGTTCCCCAGTGCGGTACGTGCCACTTGCCATTCACAGTATGAAGAGTCAAAAGTATTTCTAAATGCACTGCCTCTATACGCAAATAAAGAGCCAATGTATAGAGATGCGTGGACGTAGAATTTATGAGTAAAGCTCTTAGGTTATCTTGTACGCACATTTGTAGCTTGCGGACTCCGAAACCACTCCGCCAATTTTGTTCAAACTCCAATTCAATACAAAAAGACAAAGTCCTACCCAAGTACATCGTCTTGCCCGCATTCAATGCATGACCTATTATTTCGCACCATTATTTTAACTAACCAGTGAGTTTTATAAATTCGGTGTTATTTAAGTGAATGCAGTTATAGAGCTAAAATATAGCTCGAAGAACCTTCTTCCAATCCTCTAATACCCATTTGTTCTATGACTCTTGTTCGAATAAAAAGGACCTTTCTTCTCAATGACCTCCACAGTTCAAATCAGCATTTGTTAGCAATGGTGGTATTATTTCTGAGGGAAAATTGTATTGGCTGGCAATTGTGTTTGCCAAAGAGACAAGAAGTCTTTGTTCCTTCCATTAAAAAGTCACTGAAGTAAACAAATATGCTACAATGAATTGTTCTCTAAAAATCTATGTCCATTTTAATCATATATGTAATACTCCTATATTGCTAATAGAATATGCTCGCAATGTGTTTTGAATTCGAACCAAAGACAGCCTACAAAATTTTTGTGATTGTAACAGTATAATTGTGACAAGAAAAAATTTTAATTAAGGTACATTCGATTAATGAGTACAAAAACAAAAACGTTTATACAGCAATATATCGGCACTCTGATGCTTTTGTAGCAATATAAGAGTATTACATATATGACTTTTCATATACGTAAGCTAATTTGTGAATAAAATATGTATAAAGTACCCGATAATATACTTGAATAACTTGCGCTTGTTTAAAATTTTTTGAAGTAAGAACTCCTACAAAAAAAAAATATTTAGCTATCATTTTTGGTTTGTTTGATTTGCCGTGTTACAACAACAATACTGCATACTCAAAAAATTCTGAACGTTTCAAAACAGGGCTGTTCAAAAACTTGTATAATGAAGTGCAAATAAGAATTCATATACAAAATTATATGTTCACTGAAAGTTGAAAAAAAAAAAAAATTTCTTTAAATGTTTAAACAATTTTGATGGTCCTCTTAATGAATAAACTTTGAATTAAAAATTTTCTCATTGCTACAATATTTTTGAAAACAATTTTGGTGTACATTTTGTTAGTGTAAATTTCAAATCAAATCATGCCGTAGTGCCTTGGTTTCGTATGGAAGTGCTTTTTCTTTGCACTTTCATATGAAATTCAGGCACTTTCATATGAATCGAAATTATATATAAGGGTATATGGAAGTGCTATGAACATTTTTTTTTATATTCAAAGTGTGAATTTGTGTCTTCAGGGTAAAACAAAACCAAAAGTACTATAAGTCTATAGGGGTTGAGCAGCTCTGTTCCAAAAATATATTTTACATTTTCGTATTTTCCCGTAATTATCAGTATCCATATTGTGTGTTACGATTCGTATCGGATTCCGTTCTTCACTCAATTTATAAATATGAAACTTCCAAACTATTTCCACAACTTTTGATAAATTATAAATCAAACTATTTCAGAGCAATTTTGATTCTATGTTTGAGTGAAAACTTGATTTCGATACTAATCATAACACAGGATACGGGCTCAGATCTTTTCGAAAAAGTTTTGGAGATTGGTGTTGCATAGTTTAAATTAGAGAATTAATGGACGTTTTTACTGAGATCATCGAAATAAAAAAAAAAATGTTTACTGACTAAACACGATAAAAATTGCCACTGATATATCCGTGCTCGCAGCTGTATATATTGATTTATCGTTAAAGCGTGCTAGTCGCGTAATACTTTTTTCAGGTTTATGTATATAAGTTCTTTTAAAAAAGAGCTTAAATTTTAAAAGAAGAAATTGAATGCATTTATTTAGTTTTATCTATATATTATTATTTTATTATTAAAATATATTTTGAAAGCCGTTTTTTTCTGGACCGCAAAGCTCGAGAACGGCTGAACCGATTGAGATGAAATTTTGAGCATAGCTTTGGCGGTGGCTCGTCATGGTTATAGGCTAAAAAACTGCAAAGGTTTAGAAGCGTTTTTGAGATATCTACCAAAATGTGGACCAAGGTAACCCTAAAATGTGGGCATGCGATACGTGTATCAAACGATAAGTATCGACGAGGGTTTTAATGTAGAGTGTAGAGATTTCATTTCAATATCCAACTTAGTTTGCGAGATATCGACCAAAATGTGGACCAGGATAACTCTATAATGTGTTCATGCGATATGGGTATCAAGCGATAGGCATTGACGAGGGTATTAATGCAAGGTAGTTTTAATTTTGTTACCTAAGTGGGTTTGAGAGATATGTTGACCAGAGTAACCTCAGAAGGTTTATATACATATATTATAGGTGGAGTAGAATCAGAATGGGAGCTAGGGAAAGCAGCAGAGGGTAGAGGAATCAAAAGTGCCGGGAAAGGAGATGATAAATCGCATACCTGCATTTATTTACTTGCGATGGGATTGCAATTTTTTTTGGCTGTCTAATCGTTACGTCATTGACTATAATGTCACTTTATCAGCTGTTATTTAAAAAATATGAATTTAGTTTTAAACAATTCGTTACGATTTTTGGTTTATTTGAAAGTTAATATTCACGTATAAGTATTTTTATACTTTTGTGAACGTTTATGTAGCGAATTTGTGTCCATTTGAAAAATAACTTACAATAATTAAAATCAGTGAAAGTTAGTTTTTACGAATTGAAAAATGCCGAAAGCCCGAACGAGACTATCCCGGAAAACACCGCACAATACGTTAACGGCTGCTTCATATCGTGTAGAAGAACGGCTGCGGGCTTATTTGTTTTACAATAGATGCGCGTTTGGTTACCATGCAAATATAGATTATCCTAATTCAAAAGACCTTCAAATAGGAAGAATGAATGTGGTTTGTGTACATTGCGGTGCGAAAAAATGGAATAGCTAAGCGCCTTATGCTGGAGGTAAAATTATTATTTCTAATCTTCAGGAGCCACGGAACCCGCTAATGTCCCTAATTCTTGGTAATCATCCATTATCAAAGCATTTTCTAAATAATGAAAGAAAGTACAATAGCTTATTTAAAAAATTCATGCCGATGTACAAAATTCGAGTGCAGGTACTTTCTAAATACTTACAAATTTATTTTTTTTCTTAAGCTGACCAAACATCTATTCGCTCAAACATGAATCCGTCGTTAAATGAGGAAGTTATTGAAATGCTTCAAAATTTATTGCACATGTATAATTCATTAATTTCAAGCTTTAAGTAAATGAAGTAGCCGTCCTTTTGATAGACGAAGACAAGGGGCCTAGAGATATTGTATTGCACTGTCGCACAGGGCAAATCCAATGAGTCTCTGAGTTACATCAAGCGTATGATCCTCTTCAATATCCGACCATGTTTGTAAGAGGAGAAGACGGATAATTTTTGAACATGCCAAATTGTGATCAAAAAAAATATATATATTGCATGCAGTTCTATCCTCACCGGTTCATGATCAGAGAAAACTGTTTAAATCACCTTCATTATTTTAAAAATTTATTGAATCAATACTCTGAAGATGATTTCCAAAAGATTGAATTTCATACGCAGAAATCAGTGAAAACTACGTGCTGAAGAATATATACTCTTACGTGATGCTATCAATGAAGATTCTAATAATAATGTTTCTACTATAGGATAAAAAGTTATACTTCCATCGTCATTTACGGGCTCAGCGCGTTATATGCAGGAAAAAACACAAGACGCGATGACATATGCCCGTCATTATGGACGCCTGATTTATTTATAACATTCACATGTAATGCTGAATGGCCAGAATTAACTTAAGGGCTTTTTGAATCACAAAAGCCTTATGATCGACAAGATATTGTAGTTAGAGTACTTGATTTAAAAATGGAAAGCTAATGTTTATTTTAACCAAAAAATGCATATTTGGAGGAGTTGTTTGCCACACGGTCTCAGTAGAATGGCAAAAACGTGGGTTACTGCATTGTCATATATTGCTTTGGCTACAGACGAAAATTCAACCACACGAAATAGATAGCATTATTTGTGTTGAAATACCCAGCCAACGCGATGACCCACTCCTGTACGAAATTGTGTGCAAAAATATGACACATGGACCATGTGGACAACATAATATTGTAACGAATTTACTTGCAAATCCTATTATTTGCCCTTTTGCTAAGTTCGTATCACTAAACTGTTGAATAAATAACTCCAATATTGAATAATGGAAAAATGGCCTTTATTAAAGTACTTCACAATAACACTTATACTCTTAAACTAGCTGGCTTAATAACCAAACTGATAGCTTAAAGTAATACTTCAAAATAATATTGCTATTGCTCGCCAGATAGCGTCCCAATCGAAAACTGCTTGACAGCTCAAATCAAACTGAATTTCAGCGCCTCTACATCTGTCGCCTTTTATACCCTTTGATTTTAACATTCGCATCTTCTAGGCGCTTCCAGAATCTACTAGTCCATTAGCTCTCAAACATCTCAGCTGTAACTACAATTGCAAAATTTTATAGTTTTTCTCATTGCATATTTATAGGAGTATCTCAGATTTATGCATGTGTTTGTGCATTGACTCTCCGCTGCTCGTATTACATTGTACATATGTGTAGACGCAATTATTTATTCGTTTATGTAGATACATAATGATTGAATTATTGATGTGAATGTTTATAGTTTACAGTCTCTCGCGCACACATAGGCGTATAAGTAAATGCATCTGTGTGTGACATCTCTCGGCTGCCTTATATATGTGTATAGATGATTTGATTATTGACGTAAATATCGCTTAGCATGGCCTTAGCATCGACTTAGTGATGGTATAGCTTAGTGATGCTAATATCCGTGACAATATATTTTCCCCATGCATGGCATATGGTAAATGTGTGAAGAGATTTCCCCGCAATTATAGCGCTGAGACGCAGTCTGGCGAAGATGGAGGAGAACGGAGGTAATACTGCCGACCTTGATGTACGTGGAACTATGACCAGGATAGACAATAGATGGGATGTTCCTTATTACCCTGTAATATGTGAATGTTTGTAGTTTACAGTCTCTCGCGCACACATAGGCGTATAAGTAAATGCATCTGTGTGTGACATCTCTCGGCTGCCTTATATATGTGTATACATGATTTGATTATTGACGTAAATATCGCTTAGCATGGCCTTAGCATCGACTTAGTGATGGTATAGCTTAGTGATGCTAATATCCGTGACAATATATTTTCCCCATGCATGGCATATGGAAAATGTGTGAAGAGATTTCCCCGCAATTATAGCGCTGAGACGCAGTCTGGCGAAGATGGAGGAGAACGGAGGTAATACTTCCGACCTTGATGTACGTGGAACTATGACCAGGATAGACAATAGATGGGATGTTCCTTATTACCCTGTACTCATGCGATGTTTTTCGGTACATATTAATTTTGAATACTGTCATTCCGTTAAAGCTATTAAATACATTTGCAAATATGTTAATAAGGGCACAGATCAAGCTACATTTTCTTTTCAAAATACTCCGGATGAGATTCAAAAATATCTCAACGCTCGGTATATAAGCACTTCAGAGTCGTTCTGGCGTTTTTTTTTGATTTTCCCAACCATGAGCGATATCCAACTGTTGTACACTTAGCAGTGCATTTAGAGAATGGGCAAGGAGTGTACTTCTCGGAAGATAATGTACACCGAGTTATGGAAAACCCCCCTAAAACTATGTTGATGGCATTTTTTTAACTATGCGCTACCGATTCTTTTGCGAAAACACTTCTTTATCATGAAGTGCCATCTTATTATACGTGGAGCAATAATAAATTTTCCAGAAGGAAGCGCGGAATATTTATTGAAGGTAATCCAGCGATTAAAAAGAACTCGGCGCTTGGTTGAATTTACAATCTACACCCCAATCAAATGCAATGCTTTTATATACGTTTATTGCTTCACAATATTCGAGGTCCTACCTCTATTGAAAGCTTAGGACTGTAAATGGTGTAGTTTTCCCAACTTTTCAGGTCGCTTGCTGAGAACTACAACTTTTGGAAAACGGCGACCATTGGGAAAAATGCCATAGCTGAGGCAGCTCTTTTGCCACCGCCAAGGCTAGGAGAGTTATTTTCCATTTTAATAGTTTTTTGTCAGCCGTCAAATGCTGAGTTATTAGGGAACATGTTCAAGGATGACTTCTGTGAAGACTTCCCTTTCAATGAACGCAGAAGGCGTAACGATCCCGATCTACAAATTTCAAAAATTTAATAAATCAAGGTTAGAAAAAATTGTACAACTATTATGATAATGATTGAATAAGTAGTTAACATTTCTTTTAAAGTTTGATTGGCATCGAGGACAAAGTAATAGGCGTTTGCGAAAAAGATTTATTCACTTTTGGGTTGCCTTCCCCAAATCGTGATCTTCAATGGCCGGAATGCTCTTTTGAGACAATCCTGAGGCACCCATGTGACTTACGTATATTATTTAAATGACTACCTTCAAGCTAATATATCGAATATGGTTTCGGATCAGCAGCTGACATATGATGAAGTCGTTGACAGCATTGAAAACAAAAGAAGTCAAGCATTTTTCTTAGATGCTCCTGGTGGTTGTGGAAAAACCTTTTTACTTAATCTTCTTCTCGCATATTCCAGATGTAAAGCTTACGTGGCGCTGGCTGTACCATCGTCGAGAATTGCAGCGACTCTTTTATCTGGTCATCGAACAGCCCACTCCACTTCTAAATTTCCCTTGAACGTCTCCCTCCAAGAATAAAAGGTTTGTTCCATTCGAAAGAACGGGTCACTGGCTAAAATAATTGTTATAGTGTGGGATGAGTGTATAATGAATAACCGAGCACATATTGAAGCAGTAGATCGTACATTAAAATACCTTAGATCAAACGACAAACCTTTGGTGAGATAACAATCCTTTTTGTAGGAAATTTTCGTCAGACTTTGCCAGTAGTGGCGAAAGGAACTCGAGCTGATATTGTTAAATCGTGCTTCAAATCATCGTTACTATGGATTCACCTCGAAAAATTGTGTCTGAGAACAAACATGAGAACGCATCTTAACGGAACTATAAGTACATTTCCCCAGGTTTCATTAGATATTGGAGATGGTAAAATTTTCACTGAGAACGGCTAATTTATATTAGATTCAAAGCTTGGGAATGTGGTACATAACGGTGGCGAATTAAGAACAGAAGTTTACCCAAATATTGAAGAGCTATCCAGCAAGCCATATACTTGGCTATGCGAACGGGCTATCATTTCACAAAGGAATAAGACTGTAGACGAAATAAATAACATAAATCTAGATAGAGTTCCTGGCGAAGTTAAAGAGTATATATCAAATGACACTGTTCCTAATAATGAAGATGCCGTACACTATCCAATTGAATTTTTATATTCGCTTAATCCCTCCGGCATACCGCCCATAATTTGAAGTTAAAAACGATATTCCAAATATATTGCTGTGTAACCTCAAGCTACCAACTCTACGCAATGGAATGAGAATACAAATAACACGAATGCATGACAATATCCTCGAGGCAATGATCCTCACGGGTCCTGCGGCCGGAGAGATATCGTTCATACCCCTATTATTCCAACGGATATACCTTTCCAATATTAACGGTTACAATTTCCTGTGAAGGTTTCCTTTGCAGTCACAATCAATAAATCACAAGGCTGTAATGTACGTTGTACCCATATGCTTAGGCTCGCGAAGATGTTACCGCGGCAGTGAAATGACATACGAGCGTGCATGCTTGTTGAACCAGGCTAAGCTCTTCGGCTGGGGTGGGGATTTATCAAGCACTGTATTTTACTTCCAAAAGAAAAATACTCCAAACAAATGACTACAATAACTACGGCAGCGCACTATGAAACAACACCAAAAAGACCACTTAGAATACCATTCGAAACGGACCGACGGACAAGCAGCATTTCTTGCGGGGATGGAAACATGCAACGAAATGATTGCGAAACGAAACGCCACGAAAACAAATCATTATTTTGGGAGACATAGATGACATTTATCTCCTTCTCACTCCCTTCCCAATCATGTGTGAGAGTACAAAGATTTTGTCTCTCCCAACCCACCTAACATATTATTCAACGCGTGGATCACATTCAAAAGAAACTTATACTAGGTTCAAACACACACCAAATTGGCAATTTATACTATTTGGGCAATTTATTACGCAATTTGTCATATAATAAATTGTAATAATAAATTGCCAATTTAAAAAAAATTGCGTAATAAAATGTTTCAAACTGCAAATGCAACATTGTAAAGTGTGTTTCTTGAGTATATTTAAACGTCAGTTACGCATGGCTAAACTATATGGTTGGCTCATCTCATCAGCTGATTTTATGTCTTTCATTTCACTGGAGTAGAGATTGTCAAAAGAAGATGGCAAACTCAAAATGAAAACAAAACATTGAACACATTTTCGTACAACACACAAAAATTTAAAAGTTTTATGTTTTCATTCCATTTCATTCGCCTAATAATGTGCGTGGTTATTTTGACAGTCTGAACAAAGGTATGTTCTTGCTGTAGAGATGAGCCAACCAGCTATCAAATTACTATTGTGCAAGCTAAATCGAGTTGTATGAACAGCACTCAATTCAAATCGAAATTTCATAAATTTATTTTTCTGTTTGAACATAGTATTATTTACTCTTTATTAATTTTTAATATAAACCTTCGTTACATTAGTATATGTTTTTGTTGCAGTGAGAGCAATTCAGCACGCTGAATAAAAAATAGATAAACGTACATATGTATGTACGTATATTAGGGTGGCCAATTAATTGGGTGAAATTAATTGCCAAATGATTTTATAATAAAATGAAAATGAGTGAAAATAATTTTTAATTAAATGAAATCTATGTCAGAATAGATACTTTAAGCGTGCTAAGCGATTTAAGCCCTTCGATCTATAAAAGTTTACCAAAGAAATGCGTACGTACCGTTTGCAATCGATCGACGATCCCTCGTTGTTTGCGCAAACAGCCAGATTTCCCTTGCGGGCGTCTATCCAGTATCGTTATCCTTCTATAGGGCAAAGATGCTTATATCGCTTTCACAAAAAATAAAGTTTTCCCTCAAATGTCTTGTAACTCAAATGCAATTTGAGTGGATTTACACAAATCAAATAAAATTATTTACGAGGTAATTTCTAATCCTTCGGAACTTCACCAGAGTTTACGTATACATGTATCGAGGGCAAATTAAATAGAGGACGTAAAAATATATGTATATGTCTAGTCACGCTGGTTAAATAAGATGCTGGGTAGCTTATATTTATTCGTCTGGGGATTGGTTGTCTGGCCGGGAATGATTTGTCTCTTTGATTTGAGGGTTAAGTGTCGTTAAGATTTTCGTTCCTGCTCCGATTAAATAATTTATTTGACAGATGCAGGTAATTTTTCTGTTGAAACAAAGTAGGGATATATATATGCGCAAATGCCTAAGGAAAGGCACTTCACGTATTATAAATATACGTACTATGTGTATAATGGATGAATGAAAATTTAAGCCTCCGGTTGCCGAAAATTTTACGACTCAGGCGAAGAGCCTCTGCTCAAAGAGCACTCCTCGAAAAAAAACGAATGCCAAAACTTTACTTGTATTCACTTTTTATTTAAATTATTTTCAACTAAACTTGTGCCGATCAATGCGCACCGAAAAAAAAACTTTTAATTAATTGGCAAATAAATATCGCTTGTGCGAAATTACTTGGTCGGAAGCTGAATCAAAACTGGCCGAGGCCAAAGATGTCCACGAGCGACTTTAATGGAAAATTTGATAAAAGATTTCTAGAATTTTCTGAAGAGTTAATTATACGCACTTTCCACAAGGAAGAGTGAAACACTAACATAGCTTAAACCCTGTTGTTAGCAGTGTAGCTTGTTTTGCCAAGGTAGTAGCTTAGGCTGTTCAAAACCGAACCTGTCAAACGTATTCGTGTGAATGAAGGCTATAGCGATGTCACTGTAGAGAATTGCTACTATTAAAAGCGAAAGCGAAACTGAATTTGCCATCCTCGAACGTGTAGTCACTCTAATCTAATATTACAGTCGTGGTGGCAATACAAGTATGCTAGGAAAATATACAACCATAATTTTATTAATGAGCAGGCATCACAAGGCCAAACTTTCCACAATGTTGGTATTGACTTGCGTGCAGAATGTTTCACCCATGGCAGTTGTATGTTGCAATATCCAGAACTGGGAACCCTCAGAATCTAACTATACTGCTAACTTCAGATAATAAAACTAAAAATGTAGTGTATTCGGAAGTACTTCAAGTTATAGAATTAAATAAATACCACATATGTATATTTAGAGTAATTCTCATTTCTAATATCAATAACATATCTCATGTATAATTTGTTATTATTTTGTACAACAATAAACATCCGTTTTGAGAGCAACGCCGCACAGGGGCTGCTAGTATTATATAAAAGAAAAGAAGAAATTATCTGCCTCTATCTCTTTTTTTATGGCTATTAACTATCAACATCATCATTATCATTGATTGGTGCTTAACTGCCGCCTTCAATAGCATCACCACCCCACATTCATACAGTTACCACAACGATGCATGCATTTCACTCGCGCGACAGTGGCCTAACCGCGAGTGCGGAAACTTCTCATACAGTTAACATCGCCTTAAGCTTAAATAAAAACAGTTGACATTTCATAGATTGTCGACTGCGATATAGGAAGTCTTTACCGCAAACACTTTGCGCCAATAGACGTAATTTCCTCATCATGCAGAGGTCTGCCACTTTTGACCATTGGGTGGCGTCGGTGGCCCAACAATTTTCGGTGTATCCGGAGATTGGGTTTGAAAGGAACTTAGCTCCTACCTCCTTTTTCTCCCTGACACAGGTGTGTATGCGTGTCCACCGCCGCCGTACCTACAGGACCATGCCGCCATATAAATTACCTGGGTATCTTCTTCTTCTTTCCTTCCTTAACTCCTAATGGAGCATAGGGCCTAGACAACCGATTTGAATCTTATTCTATTTGTTGCTGTCCTCGTGACAGCATTCCACGTGTAACCTGCATCTTCCAATTTTTTATCGACAGTTCTACGCCAGATTTTCGCTGTTGCCCCGGGTCTTCTGGTTCCCTGCGGGTTCCACCGCATTGCTTGCCTTGCTATATTGTCTGGAGGCCTCCTAATCGAGTGTCCAATCCACGACCACTTGCGTTTTGCAATTTCTGTGGCTGCTTTTGTTTGGCTTGTCCTTCGCCACAATTCGTCGTGTGTTATTGTTTCGGGCCATTGAACCTGAGTTTACTTCCACCAATCCCCCGATACCTCAGCTGCGACGCGACGTACATCGATTTCACCAACCAGGAGTGGATTCGTAGTCTGCGCGTCACCAACTAATGCACATACATCCAACAATTCACCGATTCGTCAGCGGCGATTAAGCTGGTTGCTTGGGAATCAATCCAACCATTCGTTATCGCCCATTCATCGATGTCAACCAATTTGCCATCTGCGATTCACCGGATATCGATTCCACCAACCACACGTTCACTAATCCTACTCACTGACATCAACCAACTCGCCGATACTTCATCCACGACTCCCCTGAGTTTGATTCAACCGACCACCAGTTGCTTGGGAATCCATCCACTGATCCGTAATTTCCACCACCAACCGCCCATCCAACCACTGTAATCCCTCTCTCCTGATCGATAAGACATTAGTACGCTGCAAACCACGTCCTCGTCAACGGATACACCGTTCACAGAAACCTGATCACCTTTTACCGATCCACCAGCAACGGTGAGCTGTTCATCAACCGATATATCGTTCACCCATGTTCCACCGGCTGTCCATCGATTCCACCGGCATTTTGACGATGTCCATCAATCCTGCGTTTGTCACCCCTTCCATCAATTAGCGGTTAGTTATGCTCCCACTGCAATAATAACCAGATAAAATTCTCTGCCACGGTGCGTGTGTGTGTACGTCTGAACCAAATACCAACAAAAAAGTAATGTGTATTTAATTAGAAACGAAATAGGTGCCTTCTGCAACCTTACAAGCGATTTTGGCCGTTTGGTAACAAGCTGCGCCAGCTGTCCCTGTGTTTTAGTTGTAATATTTTTCTACTTCTCTTTTTCTTGCTCTCTTCGCCTCTTTTCTCCACGCTTACCAGCTCCTCAGCTTTTCCCCTTCGTTTTCGACTGAGTTTTCCGTTACAGATTTTGCGCGTTTTGCCGGCCCTGGGTGTAAGCACGATTGTTAGACCCTGTGAACACTACAAAATCAATGAATGAAGTGAAGACGGCAGCGGGATGAACAGCCGAGTATTCTCTTACACCGTTCGACTATGTATATAATAAATTTTCCAAACTAATCCAACTAATTGTACGCGTTATCTCCCTCGCCCTTACCTCTCGCCTGTTTCATTCTATTATGTTAATACTTTCATGTAAAAGGAAATGATTTTTTACTTGAACTTTGTCTTCCCTCCTTGAGTAACTTTCAGTCGCCAGAGCATCGCTGGCTAAATAAATAGGACTCGCCATTGTTACGTAAAGTGGAGGATTGAATAAGATAAGGAATGAATTGCATTAGCAGCTCCTTCAATACGGTTAAAATCCCTCGAATAATTTAGTCGTGACGATCGAACTCAGTAGCTCTTGCTGCGTCGTCGACGTCAGACCTAATCGACTACATAACAAGTTGAAGTTTGATCAAAGAACTGGTAATTAATTCTCTTTTACACATGATATTTAAAATCAATAATGATAGGACTTTCGGACATCCAACATTAATAATTTTAATTTATTGTATGTCTCTATTAAAGGGTGTGTCATAATGAGTATCCATTCAATAAATGCTTCTCACTGATACCTGTGTGTATATATATACATATGAGCACTGGGCGGTCGCAAAAGGCGAACAACTTAAATCGAATCCAGCAATGTGACTCAAAAAGAACTCAAATACTGAGTACACCTTAGCCGCTCCATAACAGCGACGTTTGTTAGTCACTGCACTTAGATGGAGAACAAACACTGGGATTAGCAGAACGCAACATAACAATTATTGTTATTTATTTATTTATTAGAGCTTAATTAAGCCTAACTTATATCTATTTAAAATGTACATATATATAATAATCTTAACTAGACTAACATATAATTCTAACCAAGTTATATCTATGAACTACCGTATGGTGCTGAGCTGTGGCAGGCCTCCGAATCATTCCAACATTATTTTGATGCCATTTATCTCTGGTATGAAGGCCGTTTACGAATAAGCACGAAGGCGACATCCGAACGGCGATGTACTGATATGATCGAGTGATGCGTTGCAGTATGTGCTTCGGCGACTTTTATTGTATGCTGGGCGAGTTATATTGTATGCGCACGAGAACTTGGAACGGAAATTGTTGGAAGACGCTTCATATCTAATCGCTTAATTGAAATTAGATTCTACTAGTCTAACAAGCCACAGACAATAATCTAATCAATATCTGCGAAAGCAATGCATCGACAATTACAAATTCCACTTTTAATTAATAAACAGCGAATAAAAGGGATAACGACATGCTAATGGCTTTACATGATTATTGCAGCGTTCCCATTATCATTCTAATAAAATATTTTCTTACATATACAAATACATGAAAATGGTTCTTTATTTATTTGTATATTTTCTTCTAATTCTTTTGCCATTAAGCAAGTATTTCGCAGAACGATACGCGATAAGCTATTTATTCACCTCTCTGCCTACTACTCGCTAAGCTGCTGCACATTTTGGATCACTGCGTTGCCTTATCGCCAGTGTCACACTGAATAAATACAAGCCGCCGATAGTTGCAAGTAGTACTCGTTGTAGGCTCAACGTCAATTGGCCAATTGACAGGCTGGCATTTAGTTGGCTTGCTGTTTGTTTGTAGTTAAGAACAATAACAACAATCCTCATTTTACTGCGACGAATGCCACCGATTGTAGGCTTTCAATTCGGATGCCAACGCAAAATGTCAATTTGAGTTTTACATGTTGGATCTCTTTAGTTATGAACTTCCGGGATGATAGATAAAACATAAATATTTGTTTTTATTTGAGTAAGTCTGTATTATGTAGATACATATTGTGAAGAATATTAGCATCACTGTGCTGTTAGTAAATAATCACAACAACTAATACAGTAAGCAGCCAAACCTATATACATGCACACACATAACTAGCAGCTTGAAGTGAAGCGATATCTCACACACGCACATGTAGTCATTCCTAGATGTCCCATGAAGATGTTTTATGAATAAACTAATAATACAATGTGTATACGCGAACGGGACTAGTCTACATCAGATCCCTGAGGACTAGTTTCAGTTTGAGTCAAAAGTGTAGGCTATGAAAAGCCTTGTAAATATCAAGACTTTAAAATCAGAGACAACTCTTTTAGCAGACAAAAAAATAAATACTTGGCCCGATTTATCACCGAGGAGAATAGGCCGAGATTCTTTTCCAAATTACGCTGCGTTACCTTTTAGTATTTCCAACAAATTGACGGAGACCTGCATGCCTTATGCCGAACACATACGGCAGCTGTAATGCGGACGGATTTCCACTAAGAAGCCTTTTATGGCAGATAAACAATTAGAGTGTTTGCTAAACCACTGAACAGAGTTGATTCCGCTATGAAAAAGCTTTTTGAAAATTTTCATTCGAAAGTAATTCCCAACAGTATCCAAAAAATATGCATCCGGTACTAATTATTGCTCGATTGGTGTAATTTCTAACTTATTCTTAATTTACTTTTGGCTGAACGAATGTAGATTTCCAGAGCTCAACCATTTGTCTCCTAATACATCTATTCAAAACACATAATTTTGTGGCTTTGTTCATTCAATGGGAATTAACCCTCAAAGAAAAGTAATCGAAATTATCTAACAGAAATACAAGGAAACTGGCAGTTTTAATAAGATTCGACTATGAAAAACGTCTCAGTCGTGATTCTATATAAAGTGGAAGATGAAATGCTGAGCTATTTCATTATTCTAAAGGCAGAAAGAGCTAACAGCTAAGATCAGCTTAATTAGTCCAGCTGTGATACAATGCCCACGTCATGGTCAGCAATGAATTGAATTGAATTGAATAGAATCCCCAGAAGCTAACAAGAAGGAACTTCACTTATGATTACTCAAAAGCTCTTGAGTATTTCGTGGATAACTTCAAAAGGAGCTTCGAATTACTTATCGATGTCTATCGAGATTCGTTGACAATATTTGCAATATGTTATTTTTAGATACTTAACAAATCCGTTGGGAAACATTTTAAAATAATTTCGTACTGTTTTGGGATTAGTTCAAGTACCTTTTGGAATGAGTGTGTTTGCATTCTGTGACAAATTCAGATCTTTTTATAAAGATGTCGGTACTCCTGCGGGATTAATTTGCATATCAGCAGGGTCATTTAAGATTTACTGCCGACACTTTTCGGGATTATTTTTGCGTTGTTTTCAAAATTATTTTCATGACTGTTTCATATTTGTTAGGAGGGAAAGCGGTTACTTATCAACAACAGCAACAACAACAGTGATCGGTTTTTTATCGGCTTATTATAATCTTGTTATCGAATAAGTATTACCTTTTATCAGTAACAACCAATATCCACAAGTCATCGGCTTGTTGTCGATTTCTGATTTTATTGCTATCGTAGTGGTATGGTCTTGTTATCGATTACAACCAATATATCTCCCTTATAGAAGAATGATAATCTTTTTAACCATTTTTTATTGAAGAGCTGTTGATTTTTAATCGGTTTGCAATCCATAAATAATGTGTCAGGTGATATATGGTTCTTTTTTATCGACTGCTTATTGGATTACTATCGATCCATTATAGATTTGTAATTCATTAAAGTGATATATGTTTGATATCACAAGCGAAAACTTCTGAATAGCCATTTTTGTCGATAAAAACCATTCAATAATCTATAGCTTACAAATAAATAATAACATGTAATACTACGATAACTCGGCAATAACAAATCGGTAAAATGCTGCTAAAAAAGTCGCGAAATGGTCACAAAACAAATCGCGCAAAAGTTCCAAAGCAGTACCGAAATGGGTCAAAAATAACTCAGTAAAACCGGTTAAAAATCAGTATCTCGTTATTAAACAATAATTAAACACGACGTAAACAAATCGATAACTCGCCAATAGTACACCAGTAATACACCGATAACGAACCGTTAACTCATCTAAACGAAGCAAATATCGATTGTTATCTACAACAAATCCATAATAGGACGCTAACAAGCAACTAACAAGCCGATAACTTCTCAATGTCAGTTGTTCTCGATAACTATCCGATAACAAACTTATGACTCTTTTCTCAGATAGTACAGATATAATAAGAAGGTTCTTAAAATATTGCAAAATATTAGAAATGGACAAAACAAAACAAAAAATTATAATAAATGAATTCCGAAATGGTTACAAAATCAATAGCTAAAAATTTCTAAAGTAGTACCGAAATGGGTTAGAAATAATAACCACCAATGATCTCCAAATAACTACGAAAAAATACCAAAAGTTTTCTTAAGAGCAAAAGCTATTTTGGAGATTTGACAGAAATAACAACCACCAATGATGTCTAAATAACTCCGAAATAATACCAAAAGAGTTCTTAACACCAAAAGCTACTTTGGAGATTTGACAACTTTTGCTAATGCAATAAGGCTATGTAGATTATGCAATTTGGAACGGGGCTGTCGTCTTGTTCCGAAGGTTTTGGGTGGTGTTATCGATGTTAATAGTACTTTGCTGGATATATATATGGTACGTTCTAGTTACAATCTCGGGAATAATTTATATAGATAGCATTGAACTTTCTAAACGATCCCACCCACCACCACCTAGTTTCAAGAGGAACTTGTGTTAGACACAGCCTCGCCTGCTTAATATGTGTATGAAGAATGCATATTTGTAAGAGATTCCCCCTGGGGTAGGTGAGATATACAATTGGGTTGCGGAAGCTGCGAAGCTATAAAGCTTTGTATTCTGCTTATCAACTCCTGGAATCCCAATATGCGCTGTGAAAAGTTGATGTTTTTTCCTGAGTATCTCCATACGCAAGTGTTGCCAAATAAAATGCTGGTACTTCCAAAACATAGCTCGCGTTCGAGCACTTGTTTGTTTTCCATACTCTCACTAATTTCGCATTCCTTTTCAATGCATTGTCTTCCGCATCCCCCATTTAAGCCTCACTGCATAACTGTTAACATAAAACAGTTGAATGAAGAAATTAATGGAATTGTTTTTGTTTTTTGATTTCAGAGCTCACAGAGTATATTAAGTTTGATTGGATAACGGTTGGTTGTACATATATAAAGGAATCGAGATAGATATAGACTTCCATATATCAAAATAATCAGGATCGAAAAAAAATTTGATTGAGCCATGTCCGTCCGCCCGTTCGTCCGTTAAAAAGATAACTTGAGTAAATTTTGAGGTATCTTGATGAAATTTGGTATGTAGGTTCCTGAGCACTCATCTCAGATCGCTATTTAAAATGAACGATATCGGACTATAACCACGCCCACTTTTTCGATATCGAAAATTTCGAAAAACGGAAAAATTGCGATAATTCATTACAAAAGAGAGATAAAGCGACGAAACTTGGTAGATGAGTTGAATTTATGGCGTAGAATAGAAAATTAGTAAAATTGTGGACATTGGGCGTGGCACCGCCCACTTTTAAAAGAAGGTAATTTAAAACTTTTGCAAGCTGTAATTTGGCAGTCGTTGAAGATATCATGATGAAATTTCGCAGGAACGTTACTCCTATTACTATATGTACGCTTAATAAAAATTAGCAAAATCGGAGAAGGACCACGCCCACTTAAAAAAAAAAATTTTTTTTAAAGTAAAATTTTAACAAAAAATTTAATATCTTTACAGTATATAAGTAAATTATGTCAACATTAAACTCCAGTAATGATATAGTGCAACAAAATACAAAAATAAAAGAAAATTTCAAAACGGGCGTGGCTCCGCCCTTTTTCATTTAATTTGTCTAGGATACTTTTAACGCCATAAGTCGAACAAAAATTAACCAATCCTTTTGAAATTTGGTAGGGGCATAGATTTTATGACGTTACCTCTTTTCTGTGAAAATGGGCGAAATCGGTTGATGCCACGCCCAGTTTTTATACACAGTCGTCCGTCTGTCCTTCCGCATGGCAGTTAACACGATAAATTGAGCAAAAATCGACATATCTTTAATGAGCTTAGTTCACGTGCTTACTTGAACTCACTTTATCTTGGTATGAAAAATGAACGAAATCCGACTAAGACCACGCCCACTTTTTCGTTATCGAAAATTACGAAAAATGAAAAAAATGTCATAATTCTATACCAAATACGAAAAAAGGGATGAAACATGGTAAGGTGATTGGATTGTTTTATTGAAGCGAAATATAACTTTAGAAAAAACTTTATAAAATGGTTGTGACACCTACCATATTAAGTAGAAGAAAATAAAAAAGTTCTGCAGGGCGAAATAAAAAACCCTTAAAATCTTGGCAGGTATTACATATATAAATAAATTAGCGGTATCCAACAGATGATGTTCTGGGTCACCCTGGTCCACCTTTATGGCGATATTTCGAAAATGCGACCACCTAAACAACAACCACCACTCCCTTTTTAAACCCTCATTAGTACCTTTAATTTGATACCCATATCGTACAAACACATTCTAGAGTCACCCCTGGTCCACCTTTATGGCGATATTTCGAGACGGCGTCCACCTATGGAACTAAGGCCCACTCCTTTTAAAATACTCATTATCACCTTTCATTTGATACCCATATCGTACAAACATATTCTAAAGTCACCCCTGGTCCACCTTTATGGCGATATTTCGAAAATGCGACCACCTATACAACAACCACCACTCCCTTTTAAAACCCTCATTAATACCTTTACTTTGATACCCATATCGTACAAACACATTCTAGAGTCACCGCTGGTCCACCTTTATGGCGATATTTCGAAACGGCGAACACCTATACAACAACCACCACTCCCTTTTAAAACCCTCATTAATACCTTTACTTTGATACCCATATCGTACAAACACATTCTAGAGTCACCCCTGGTCCACCTTTATGGCGATATTTCGAAACGGCGAACACCTATAGAACAAAGGCCCACTCCCTTTTAAAAATACTCATTAACACCTTTAAGTTGATACCCATATCCTACAAACACATTCTAGAGTCACCCCTGGTCCACCTTTATGGCGATATTTCGAAACGGCGTCCACCTATAGAACTAAGGCTCCCTTTTAAAATACTCATTAACACCTTTCATTTGATACCCATATCGTACAAACATATTCTAAAGTCACCCCTGGTCCACCTTTATGGCGATATTTCGAAAATGCGACCACCTATACAACAAACACCACTCCCTTTTAAAACCCTCATTAATACCTTTAATTTGATACCCATATCGTACAAACACATTCTAGAGTCACCCCTGGTCCACGTTTATGGCGATATTTCGAAACGGCGTCCACCTATAGAACTAAGGCCCACTCCCTTTTAAAATACTCATTAACACCTTTCATTTGATACCCATATCGTACAAACATATTCTAAAGCACCCCTGGTCCACCTTTATGGCGATATTTCGAAAATGCGACCACCTATACAACAACCACCACTCCCTTTTAAAACCCTCATTAATACCTTTACTTTGATACCCATATCGTACAAACACATTCTAGAGTCACCCCTGGTCCACCTTTATGGCGATATTTCGAAACGGCGAACACCTATAGAACAAAGGCCCACTCCCTTTTAAAAATACTCATTAACACCTTTCATTTGATACCCATATCGTACAAACACATTCTAGAGTCACCCCTGGTCCACCTTTATGGCGATATTTCGAAACGGCGTCCACCTATAGAACTAAGGCCCACTCCCTTTTAAAATACTCATTAACACCTTTCATTTGATACCCATATCGTACAAACATATTCTAAAGTCACCCCTGGCCCACTTTTATGGCGATATCTCGAAACGGCGTCCACCTATGGAACTAAGGATTACTCCATCTTGAAATACCCATTAACACCTTTCTTTTGATACCCATATCGTACAAACACATTCGAGAGTCACCCCTGGTCCTGGTCCACCCTTTTGGCGATATTTCGAAACGGCGTCCACCTATAGAACAAAGGCCCACTCCCTTTTAAAATATTCATTAACACCTTTCGTTTGATTCCCATATTGTACAAACAAATTCTAGGGTCACCCCTGGTCCACCTTTATGGCGATACCTCGAAACGGCGTCCACCTATGGACTAAAGATTACTCCCTTTTAAAATACTTATTAACACCTTTCTTTTGATACCCATATTGAACAAACAAATTCTAGGGTCACCCCTGGTCCACCTTTATGGCGATATCTCGAAACGGCGTCCACCTATGGAACTAAGGATTACTCCCTTTTAAAATACTCATTAACACCTTTCATTTGATACCCATATCGTACAAACGCATTCTAGAGTCACCCCTGGTCCACCTTTATGGCGATATTTCGAAAATGCGACCACCTATACAATTACCACCACTCCCTTTTAAAACCCTCCTTAATACCTTTAATTTGATACCCATATCGTACAAAGACATTCTAGAGTCAACCCTGATCCACCTTTATGGCTATGTCCCTAAATAGCGCCCACCTATAGAACTATGGCCCACTCCCTCATAAAATACTCTTTAATGCCTTTCATTTGATACACATGTCATACAAACACATTCTAGGGTTTCCCTCGGTTCATTTTCCTACATGGTTATTTTCCCTTATGTTGTCACCATAGCTCTCAACTGAGTATGTAATGTTCGGTTACACCCGAACTTAACCTTCCTTACTTGTTCTTTTTGCAACGAACTGATCTAGCTTTAATTTTTTGTACTTTTGCCTTGCTATTTTCAAATTTGTCTATGTACTTAGTTGATTGTTGATGAAGAATCTTTTTCAAATTATTATGTTGCATGAGACAGCAACATCTGCATATACTTAACGGCGTTGGGCGGTAATTAGAAAATCAAGGCCAATCGTTGAACGGTTAACATGATGTTCTGCCACTGTACAACGTTTTATATAACAAGCGTATGCAAAAACTTTGCTGTTGTTAATGTAACGTCGTCGTAGTAAGTGCAAAACCGCATATTAACTTTTAGTAAAATTGTTGATAACATTTTTTAAATGGAAATCAGAAACAATAATATTTCAATATAAGTGCTTAAGTAACGGGAAATATATTAATAAGTGCCAACAAATTCGAATTTCTATATTCCATGGAATAAGTTCAATAGCAGATTTTAGTTATAAAATTAGTGAGCAGCAATAAATGACGAACTTCCATTGCACTCACATTCTTTGCTTCACAAAGGCGTGTACATGCCCTGGGATGTCAGAGATATCATACTTCCATGATACCGCTTTTCTGCGCGCAATCACATCAATCTAGTTTCTATTTTTTAAACGGTTTCTATTTTTAAAAAATACCAAAAGTTTTCTTAAGAGCAAAAGCTATTTTGGAGATTTGACAGAAATAACAACCACCAATGATGTCTAAATAACTCCGAAATAATACCAAAAGAGTTCTTAACACCAAAAGCTACTTTGGAGATTTGACAACTTTTGCTAATGCAGATTATGCTATGTAGATTATGCAATTTGGAACGGGGCTGTCGTCTTGTTCCGAAGGTTTTGGGGGGTGTTATCGATGTTAATAGTACTTTGCTGGATATATATATGGTACGTTCTAGTTACAATCTCGGGAATAATTTATATAGATAGCATTGAACTTTCTAAACGATCCCACCCACCACCACCTAGTTTCAAGAGGAACTTGTGTTAGACACAGCCTCGCCTGCTTAATATGTGTATGAAGAATGCATATTTGTAAGAGATTCCCCCTGGGGTAGGTGAGATATACAATTGGGTTGCGGAAGCTGCGAAGCTATAAAGCTTTGTATTCTGCTTATCAACTCCTGGAATCCCAATATGCGCTGTGAAAAGTTGATGTTTTTTCCTGAGTATCTCCATACGCAAGTGTTGCCAAATAAAATGCTGGTACTTCCAAAACATAGCTCGCGTTCGAGCACTTGCTTGTTTTCCATACTCTCACTAATTTCGCATTCCTTTTCAATGCATTGTCTTCCGCATCCCCCATTTAAGCCTCACTGCATAACTGTTAACATAAAACAGTTGAATGAAGAAATTAATGGAATTGTTTTTGTTTGTTGATTTCTTTTTATACTCAGTTGAGCAGAGCTCACAGAGTATATTAAGTTTGATTGGATAACGGTTGGTTGTACATATATAAAGGAATCGAGATAGATATAGACTTCCATATATCAAAATAATCAGGATCGAAAAAAAATTTGATTGAGCCATGTCCGTCCGCCCGTCCGTCCGTTAACAAGATAACTTGAGTAAATTTTGAGGTATCTTGATGAAATTTGGTATGTAGGTTCCTGAGCACTCATCTCAGATCGCTATTTAAAATGAACGATATCGGACTATAACCACGCCCACTTTTTCGATATCGAAAATTTCGAAAAACGGAAAAATTGCGATAATTCATTACAAAAGAGAGATAAAGCGACGAAACTTGGTAGATGAGTTGAATTTATGGCGTAGAATAGAAAATTAGTAAAATTGTGGACATTGGGCGTGGCACCGCCCACTTTTAAAAGAAGGTAATTTAAAACTTTTGCAAGCTGTAATTTGGCAGTCGTTGAAGATATCATGATGAAATTTCGCAGGAACGTTACTCCTATTACTATATGTACGCTTAATAAAAATTAGCAAAATCGGAGAAGGACCACGCCCACTTAAAAAAAAAAATTTTTTTTAAAGTAAAATTTTAACAAAAAATTTAATATCTTTACAGTATATAAGTAAATTATGTCAACATTAAACTCCAGTAATGATATAGTGCAACAAAATATAAAAATAAAAGAAAATTTCAAAACGGGCGTGGCTCCGCCCTTTTTCATTTAATTTGTCTAGGATACTTTTAACGCCATAAGTCGAACAAAAATTAACCAATCCTTTTGAAATTTGGTAGGGGCATAGATTTTATGACGTTACCTCTTTTCTGTGAAAATGGGCGAAATCGGTTGATGCCACGCCCAGTTTTTATACACAGTCGTCCGTCTGTCCTTCCGCATGGCAGTTAACACGATAAATTGAGCAAAAATCGACATATCTTTAATGAACTTAGTTCACGTGCTTACTTGAACTCACTTTATCTTGGTATGAAAAATGAACGAAATCCGACTAAGACCACGCCCACTTTTTCGTTATCGAAAATTACGAAAAATGAAAAAAATGTCATAATTCTATACCAAATACGAAAAAAGGGATGAAACATGGTAAGGTGATTGGATTGTTTTATTGAAGCGAAATATAACTTTAGAAAAAACTTTATAAAATGGTTGTGACACCTACCATATTAAGTAGAAGAAAATGAAAAAGTTCTGCAGGGCGAAATAAAAAACCCTTAAAATCTTGGCAGGTATTACATATATAAATAAATTAGCGGTATCCAACAGATGATGTTCTGGGTCACCCTGGTCCACCTTTATGGCGATATTTCGAAAATGCGACCACCTAAACAACAACCACCACTCCCTTTTTAAACCCTCATTAGTACCTTTAATTTGATACCCATATCGTACAAACACATTCTAGAGTCACCCCTGGTCCACCTTTATGGCGATATTTCGAGACGGCGTCCACCTATGGAACTAAGGCCCACTCCTTTTAAAATACTCATTATCACCTTTCATTTGATACCCATATCGTACAAACATATTCTAAAGTCACCCCTGGTCCACCTTTATGGCGATATTTCGAAAATGCGACCACCTATACAACAACCACCACTCCCTTTTAAAACCCTCATTAATACCTTTACTTTGATACCCATATCGTACAAACACATTCTAGAGTCACCCCTGGTCCACCTTTATGGCGATATTTCGAAACGGCGAACACCTATACAACAACCACCACTCCCTTTTAAAACCCTCATTAATACCTTTACTTTGATACCCATATCGTACAAACACATTCTAGAGTCACCCCTGGTCCACCTTTATGGCGATATTTCGAAACGGCGAACACCTATAGAACAAAGGCCCACTCCCTTTTAAAAATACTCATTAACACCTTTAATTTGATACCCATATCCTACAAACACATTCTAGAGTCACCCCTGGTCCACCTTTATGGCGATATTTCGAAACGGCGTCCACCTATAGAACTAAGGCCCACTCCCTTTTAAAATACTCATTAACACCTTTCATTTGATACCCATATCGTACAAACATATTCTAAAGTCACCCCTGGTCCACCTTTATGGCGATATTTCGAAAATGCGACCACCTATACAACAACCACCACTCCCTTTTAAAACCCTCATTAATACCTTTAATTTGATACCCATATCGTACAAACACATTCTAGAGTCACCCCTGGTCCACGTTTATGGCGATATTTCGAAACGGCGTCCACCTATAGAACTAAGGCCCACTCCCTTTTAAAATACTCATTAACACCTTTCATTTGATACCCATATCGTACAAACATATTCTAAAGTCACCCCTGGTCCACCTTTATGGCGATATTTCGAAAATGCGACCACCTATACAACAACCACCCCTCCCTTTTAAAACCCTCATTAATACCTTTACTTTGATACCCATATCGTACAAACACATTCTAGAGTCACCCCTGGTCCACCTTTATGGCGATATTTCGAAACGGCGAACACCTATAGAACAAAGGCCCACTCCCTTTTAAAAATACTCATTAACACCTTTCATTTGATACCCATATCGTACAAACACATTCTAGAGTCACCCCTGGTCCACCTTTATGGCGATATTTCGAAACGGCGTCCACCTATAGAACTAAGGCCCACTCCCTTTTAAAATACTCATTAACACCTTTCATTTGATACCCATATCGTACAAACATATTCTAAAGTCACCCCTGGCCCACCTTTATGGCGATATCTCGAAACGGCGTCCACCTATGGAACTAAGGATTACTCCCTCTTGAAATACCCATTAACACCTTTCTTTTGATACCCATATCGTACAAACACATTCGAGAGTCACCCCTGGTCCTGGTCCACCTTTTTGGCGATATTTCGAAACGGCGTCCACCTATAGAACTAAGGCCCACTCCCTTTTAAAATATTCATTAACACCTTTCGTTTGATTCCCATATTGTACAAACAAATTCTAGGGTCACCCCTGGTCCACCTTTATGGCGATACCTCGAAACGGCGTCCACCTATGGGACTAAAGATTACTCCCTTTTAAAATACTTATTAACACCTTTCTTTTGATACCCATATTGAACAAACAAATTCTAGGGTCACCCCTGATCCACCTTTATGGCGATATCTCGAAACGGCGTCCACCTATGGAACTAAGGATTACTCCCTTTTAAAATACTCATTAACACCTTTCATTTGATACCCATATCGTACAAACGCATTCTAGAGTCACCCCTGGTCCACCTTTATGGCGATATTTCGAAAATGCGACCACCTATACAATTACCACCACTCCCTTTTAAAACCCTCCTTAATACCTTTAATTTGATACCCATATCGTACAAAGACATTCTAGAGTCAACCCTGATCCACCTTTATGGCTATGTCCCTAAATAGCGTCCACCTATAGAACTATGGCCCACTCCCTCATAAAATACTCTTTAATGCCTTTCATTTGATACACATGTCATACAAACACATTCTAGGGTTTCCCTCGGTTCATTTTCCTACATGGTTATTTTCCCTTATGTTGTCACCATAGCTCTCAACTGAGTATGTAATGTTCGGTTACACCCGAACTTAACCTTCCTTACTTGTTCTTTTTGCAACGAACTGATCTAGCTTTAATTTTTTGTACTTTTGCCTTGCTATTTTCAAATTTGTCTATGTACTTAGTTGATTGTTGATGAAGAATCTTTTTCAAATTATTATGTTGCATGAGACAGCAACATCTGCATATACTTAACGGCGTTGGGCGGTAATTAGAAAATCAAGGCCAATCGTTGAACGGTTAACATGATGTTCTGCCACTGTACAACGTTTTATATAACAAGCGTATGCAAAAACTTTGCTGTTGTTAATGTAACGTCGTCGTAGTAAGTGCAAAACCGCATATTAACTTTTAGTAAAATTGTTGATAACATTTTTTAAATGGAAATCAGAAACAATAATATTTCAATATAAGTGCTTAAGTAACGGGAAATATATTAATAAGTGCCAACAAATTCGAATTTCTATATTCCATGGAATAAGTTCAATAGCAGATTTTAGTTATAAAATTAGTGAGCAGCAATAAATGACGAACTTCCATTGCACTCACATTCTTTGCTTCACAAAGGCGTGTACATGCCCTGGGATGTCAGAGATATCATACTTCCATGATACCGCTTTTCTGCGCGCAATCACATCAATCTAGTTTCTATTTTTTAAACGGTTTTATTTAGCTTGACTTGACAGGCTGGTTGGTTGGATGGCTGGTTGGCTGGCTGGCACGAACTTTGTAATTGAAATTTAAGTAACTATCCAATAAGCTACAAGGTTGAAACTTGGCATATGTTACGCTAGCTTTAAGATACATAGATACATATGTCGCCGGCAACCGTACTTGTTCTTGCGTTACACCATTATCGATAAAATATATCTCAACCAGGTATCTGCGCGTGTTGCGCAACATTAGTGGAAGAAGGCCTACATGTGCAGATATTAATGTGTGCATGCGCAAAAACGAAATGCAACTGCACATGCGTGGATGTGAATTGAGTGAAAGTGGTAGGAAATTCCGTTTAGATACGAATTGGGGTATGCGCACGATCGAGCTGAAGGTCAGAAAATCATTGCAAAAGTTGGATTTAAAGTGCGTGGGCGTGCCGCGGAAAAGCTAAAGTAAAGTATACCCTGCAAAAATCGCGAGTACTCCATGCATGCATGTATGGTGTACTCGCTATGGACAAAGCGAGTGCTCCAAAATTAACCACAATTCATACAAAACAAGTAAGGAAGGTTAAGTTCGGGTGTCACCGAACATTACATACTCAGTTGAGAGCTATGGTGACAACATAAGGGAAAATAACCATGTAGGTAAATGAACCGAGGGAAACCCTGGAATGTGTTTGTATGACATGTGTATCAAATGAAAGGCATTAAAGAGTATTTTATGAGGGAGTGCGCCATAGTTCTATAGGTGGACGCCATTTAGGGATATAGCCATAAAGGTGGATCAGGGTTGACTCTAGAATGCGTTTGTACGATATGGGTATCAAATGAAAGGTATTAATGAGTATTTTAAAAGGGCGTGGACCTAAGTTCTATAGATGGACGCCTTTTCGAGATATCGCCGTAAAGATGGACCAGGGGTGACTCTAGAATGCGTTTGCACAATATGGGCATCAAACGAAAGGTGTTAATGAGTATTTTAATAGGGGGTGGGCCTTAGTTCTATAGGTGGACGCCGTTTCGAGATATCGTCATAAAGGTGGACCAGGGGTGACTCTAGAATGCGTTTGTACGATATGGGTATCAAATGAAAGGTGTTAATGAGTATTTTAAAAGGGAGTAATCCTTAGTTCCATAGGTGGACGCCGTTTCAAGATATCGCCATAAAGGTGGACCAGGGGTGACCCTAGAATTTGTTTGTACAATATGGGCATCAAACGAATGGTGTTAATGAGTATTTTAAAAGGGAGTGGGCCTTAGTTCTATAGGTGGATGCCGTTTCGAAATATCGCCATAAAAGTGGACCAGGGGTGACCCTAGAATGTGTTTGTACGATATGGATATCAAATTAAAAGGTATTAATGAGGATTTTAAAAGGGAGTGGTGGTTGTTGTATAGGTGGTCGCCTTTTCGAAATATCGCCATAAAGGTGGACCAGGGGTGACTCTAGAATGCGTTTGTACGATATGGATATCAAATTAAAGGTATTAATGAGTATTTTAAAAGGGAGTAATCCTTAGTTCCATAGGTGGACGCCGTTTCGAGATATCGCCATAAAGGTGGACCAGGGGTGACCCTAGAATTTGTTTGTACAATATGGGTATCAAAAGAAAGCTGTTAATGAATATTTTAAAAGGGAGTAATCCTTAGTTCCATAGGTGGACGCCGTTTCGAGATATCGCCATAAAGGTGGACCAGGGGTGACCCTAGAATTTGTTTGTACAATATGCGTATCAAAAGAAAGGTGTTAATGAGTATTTTAAAAGGGTGTGGGGCTTAGTTCTATAGGTGGACACCTTTTCGGAATATCGCCACAAAGGTGGCCCAGGGGTGACTCTAGAATGTGTTTGTACGATATGGGTATCAAATTAAAGGTATTAATGAGGGTTTTAAAAGGGAGTGGTGGTTGTTGTATAGGTGGTCGCATTTTCGAGATATCGCCATAAAGGTGGACCAGGGGTGGCCCTAGAATTTGTTTGTACAATATGAGCATCAAAAGAAAGGTGATAATGAGTATTTTAAAAGGGAGTATTCCTTAGTTCCATAGGTGGACGCCGTTTCGAGATATCGCCATAAAGGTGAAGCAGGGGTGACCCTAGAATTTGTTTGTACAATATGGGTATCAAAAGAAAGGTGTTAATGAGTATTTTAAAAGGGTGTGGGGCTTAGTTCTATAGGTGGACGCCTTTTCGAGATATCGCCATAAAGGTGAACCGGGGGTGACTCTAGAATGAGTTTGTACGATATGGGTATCAAATTAAAGGTATTAATGAGAGTTTTAAAAGGGAGTGGTGGTAGTTGTATATGTGAAGGCGTTTTCCAGATATCGACCAAAATGTGGACTAGGGTGACCCAGAACATTATCGGTTGGATACCGCTAATTTATTTATATATGTAATACCTGGCAAGATTTTTAGGGTGTTTTATTTCGCCCTGCAGAACTTTTTCATTTTCCTCTACTTAATATGGTAGGTGTCACAACCATTTTATAAAGTTTTTTCTAAAGTTATGTTTCGCGTCAATAAACAATCAAATTACCTTACCATGTTTCATTCCTTTTTTCGTATTTGGTATAGAATTATGGCATTTTTTTCATTTTTCGCAATTTGCGATATCGAAAAAGTGGGCGTGGTCATAGTCGGATTTCGTTCATTTTTCATACCAAGGTAAAGTGGGTTCAGATAAGTACGTGAACTGAGTTTAGTAAAGATATAAAGATTTTTGCTCAAGTTATCGTGTTAACGGCCATGCGGAAGGACAGACGGACGACTGTGTATAAAAACTGGGCGTGGCATCAACCGATTTCGCCCATTTTGCTAATTTTTATTAAGCGTACATACAGTAATAAGAGTAACGTTCCTGCCAAATTTCATCATGATATCTTCAACGACTGCCAAATTACAGCTTGCAAAATTTTTAAATTACCTTCTTTAAAAAGTGGGCGGTGCCACGCCCATTGCCCAAAATTTTACTAATTTTATATTTTGCGTCATCAGTTCAACTCATCTACAAAGTTTCGTCGCTTTATCGGACTTTTGTAATGAATTATCGCACTTTTTCGGTTTTTCGAAATTTTCGATATCGAAAAAGTGGGCGTGGTTATAGTCCGATATCGTTCATTTTAAATAGCGATCTGAGATGAGTGCTCAGTAACCTACATACCAAATTTCATCAAGATACCTCAAAATTTACTCAAGTTATCGTGTTAACGGACGGACGGACGGACGGACGGACGGACATGGCTTAATCAAATTTTTTTTCGATCCTGATTATTTTGATATATGGAAGTCTATATCTATCTCGATTCCTTTATATATGTACAACCAACCGTTATCCAATCAAACTTAATATACTCTGTGAGCTCTGCTCAACTGAGTATAAAAATATGGTCCAATTAACATTGCGATGTCCTAGGACTGGACCATATACTCCAGCTCCGCATTACATCAGAGTAATCCATGGAGTACCCACAGTCCAATAAACATCGTGTAGTGATTACAATCGTTAAAAACAAGCAATGATCGGCTTACAATATGTTCGTGTAGAAACATGAGTTGGTCCATTGCTGCATTACAGTGGAGTATAATGATAAGTACTCCAGTGGACCACATGATCCCACGATTTTTGCAGGGTAGCGCCGGTCAAGTGAAAAAAAAAAATTTTTCATTAAAAAAAAAAAAAATCCCGTAGTTTTCTGAAAACGGTTTCAATTCCGTTCAAGCTGCACAATTGTAAAGTACAAGCTAACCAACAACGAAAAGGAAATTTTTATGTAAAATTTAAATGAACAGCATTTTTCCCATTTTTATTTACCTCTTTTTGTACTCGTAAGTTGAGCGAAGTTTCCCTTTTGCAATAAATGTAAAAATCATTAAAATATACCTTGATCTCAAATGACGCAAAATAATTTTTTTGCAGACCGTTGAACTTCAGCAATATTATTTTTCGCCACGGTAAAATTATATAAATTATTCCCTCAGTTGACATAAATTAAAATTTAGCAAATTTTTCTTCAACTTAAACCTAATCTAAAGATTTTTTTTGTATTAAACATAAGTGGAAAATAAAATAATCTCTTTAAAATGTAGGCTAAAATTGAATAAAAAATTAAATGAATAGAAAAATAAATAGGTAGAAAAAAATTGAAATTTTTGGAAATTATTTAAAATAAAATGGGTGTAAAAAAAAAAAATAAATAAACCCAAAAAAAAATTAAAACAGAAAACAATTTTATTAATCAGAATTTGTTTTGAGTTTGAATTTTTGAGTAGCAGAAGTTAATTTAAATTAAAGTAAAAATCCGAATTAAATTAATGGAGTTTTCTTTTCTGAAAATAGTGTCACCCTGTTGGCTTTTCCCAGCCCTCTTGCGAGTTTGTTTGTTCTTTTCACAAAATATTTTTCCTCGAATAAGAAAAGGGGTCCATTAGCTACGAAGAAGAGCTATTTTGCATCGCGGCAGGTGGCTATATCCAAAGTTAAAATTTAAGAGGGCAACATGAGGGCAACATTTTTTAAAGAAAAGAAAACGCTATAAAATTAAGTAGAAATTAGTTAAAAGGACAAAACGTAATTGATTTGGAAAAAATTTGAAGTTGAAATGAGATTAGAAGGTGAAAACAGAAAGAAAGACCTTTTTCTTTGGTTTGCTTTATTGCATGCATATATGTATGTGTGTCCATACTTACTGCATTATGTGCCAATTGGGATTGGAAAGATAGGATATGGCTGGGTATACATACATAGGTGCAGGAAGCAATAAAGGAAACAACGAGACATGATATTCAGCTTGTAGACAATTTTTCGTTTTTTTTTTGTTTCTTGTTTCTTTTATAGATTTTGTGGCACGACCAAGAAGGGGCTAAGGTACGTACTTAGCCGCATTTTAAACCATCTTTTAACCCTGCTTTCGTAACGTACGTCTGCGAGGCGTATCACATTTTTTGTTTTTGGTCTCCCTCTTACAATTGCTGTCTCAGGAAACTCATACTTACATTTATCTCTGTCGTTACTCACAGCTTTGCAGTGGTGGTTGATTTTGCAGAGGGAGTTTCGTATTTCATGAAATATGGATGTTACATACGCTTGAGAGACGTATCGTTATGATTTGTGTTACTTTTACGCTTTAAATTTATTTTAAAATTAAGGTACCTAGGCCATCGTCGTAGAAATTTTAACTCAAAAGTAGTAAGAAGTCAAGGACTAGACGACATGCAAATCGCTAAGTACCTGGAAAACCTTTCCAGGGACTATAGTTCCTCGGAAGAGGATAGTGAAGTAGAAGACGAGTTATTAGAAGATGTTGTTTGGAGTGACACAGAAGATGAAAATGTTGATGAAGAAGATAGTATCGAGAATACACAACCAGACGTGGATGAGCCACATGAAGCCTTAAATGACACACGGACCTGCGATAAGTGCATAATTGTAGTACCTAAGCCCACAATACGAAGTAGAAGCCAATATTGCTGGACTACTTCAAAGGGAGGAAATGCTGGAAGAGAGATGTCTTTTGAACATCGTTCGAACAGCCAGAGGTCCTCCTACCTGAGAATGGAAGTCTTTCTGCGAATCTATCTCGTGTTTTGATGCCTTTTTCACGGATTAAATAATATCCGAAATTACGCAGTGGACAAATGTTGAAATATCTCTAAAACGTGGAACTAACATGACAAATAAAACGTTTGGAGATACAAGTTCAATGGAAATTCGTTCCTTTTTTGGAATACCTACTCTATCTGCCTTACTAAAAGACAACCACCTGTCATCTACTGAGTATGTACATTCTGCCCATCAAAAATTCGACGTATGTCTAAAATGACTTGTACGAAATGTTCAAAGCCCGTATGCAACGAACATAAAAGTATTATTTGCAACTCATGTATAGAGAATGTTAAAATTGTACTTTTATGAATTAATATTGTATAAATGAATTATTGGTAACTTACTGAGTTATTTAAAAAATTGTTATTTTAGTTTTTAAAGAAACTTTTAGTTCCCCGCAAAGAATACTGGCTTTTTTGTTGATTTTTGGATGACAATAAAACTAAAAAAAAAAAGTATTAAAATAAGCAATTGCTTTTTATAAAAATTACTTTTATTAAAAAAATAACATTGAAATATCTGAAGCATGATGATTTTTTTTATATGTACTCATTAACCATCAGGTGATGTCCTTAAACAGTATACGCCTGGCGGACGTATCGTTATGAATTAAGGGATACAAAATAACGTTATGAAGGCAGGGTTAAGGGAGTGATTGGAAATTTTGGAACACATATATTCCAGCGACATATGTAGCGCACTGGATTGCCGTGGAATGTCATAGAGAGCAGGGAAAGAGAGAGAACGAGAGAAAGAGAGAGAAACTTCCAGGCTAGAGAGTGATCGTGGCCGGCAGGCAGAAGTATTAACTGAACGAAAGCCAGCGCCCACACCAACGCCAACTTTCAACAGAGGAAGCCAGCCAACGTCAGCAGCAGCGACAGCATCGCCACCAGCAGCAACGCCGACAGCAACACCAGCAACGTCACCACCACCAAAGGCCAAGGAGGGCCGAGGGAACACATAATTTTTTTAATTTTTGCCGCATATAACCATTTGTTAATTTCAAAATTTTTTTGAAGCACGTAAGCACATTCTTGTTGGCTTCTAAGCTAGCTTTCGGGTTTTAGTTTTTTGATATATTTCTTTGTCATTTTTTTTCCTTCTTTTCAAACAATTTTATCTCCACCCATTTTTAGATTCGAGCTCCTAATAATAATTTTTTTCGTAAGCAATTTTTTATGACACATACTTTTTTTGTGTGATTTTTTTTCGTTCCCTTGGTATTTTTTTTTGGGCCACGCAGTTTCGTAACCCACTCGACGCCAGCTGCCGCGAGTGAGTGAGCGTGGAGTCGGTTGCAAAATTCCATTGAGCCTTACTTAGGCAATGAACGTATGGTATTTGTAAGAGTAGGAAGAGACATATGTATGTAAAATTTTCCTCCCTCACAGGTCTCCCCCAGCTTGAAGGTACCTACAATGCTGAAGTGCTGAGATCAGGTGAGTGAGAAAACGAAGAAAAAAAACACAAAAAAAAAAAAAAAACAAAAAAAAAAAACTATCATATTCTTCTCTTTACATATATACGTATGCAAGCTTTGACCTATATATATGCATATGTACATAATACCTTAGCCTAGGTCAGGAATTTGCATTAACTTTAGCTGCTTTGGTTTCTTTATTTTCTATACATATCATTGCGGGACTCTTTCGGAATCATTTGGGATCCCTTCCGGCATCGTTACTGGATGGTTTTCGGGATTTGTCTGGGATCCCGTCAAGGTAATTTCTGGACTTTTCCGAGACGTTTTCGGGATCATTTTGGGGCCCTCCCAATATCATTTCTGGATGGATTTCGGGATCTGTCCGGGATGCCGTCAGGGTCATTTTGGGACTATTAGGTGATCACTTGAGGACCTTTCCGGCATCACTTCTGCATGGTTTTCGGTATCCGTTCAGGATCCCGTCCGAATAATTGCGGGACTTTTTGGGGATCATTTGGGGTCCCTTCCGGCATCATTTCTGGATGGTTTTTGGGATTCGTCCGGCATCCCGTCTTGGTCATTTCGGGACTTTTTCTCGACTAATACGGGATAATTTGCGGGCCCTTTCGGTATCATTTCTGGATAGTTGTCGGGATCCGTTCGGGATCCCGTCAGGGTTTTTTCGGAACTATTAGGAGATCATTTGAGGACCTTTCCGGCATCATTTCTGGATAGTTTTCGGGATCCTTTCGCGGTCCCATCAGGGTCATTCCGAGACTTTTTCGGCAACATTTAAGATTGGTTTTCAGGATTCGTCCGGGATCCCGTCAAGTTAATTTCTGGACTTTTCCGAGACTTTTTCGGGATCATTTTGGGACCCTCCCAAGATCAGTTCAGGATGGATTTCGGGATCTGTCCGGGATGCCGTCAGGGTCATTTGGGGACTATTAGGTGATCATTTGAGGACCTTTCCGGCATCACTTCTGCATGGTTTTCGGTATCCGTTCAGGATCCCGTCGGAATAATTGCGGGGCTTTTTCGGGATCATTTGAGGTCCCTTCCGGCATCATTTCTGGATGGTTTTTGGGATTCGTCCGGCGTCCCGTCGGGGTCATTTCGGGACCTTTTCGGGGCTAATACTGGATCATTTGGGGATCCTCTAGGGGTCGATTCTTGACTTTTTCTGTTTTATATCGGGATCATTTAGGGACCCTTCCGGCATAATTTCTTGATGGTTTGCCGGATCCATCAGGGTCATTTCGGGACCATTTTGGGATTATTTGGGGACCCTTCCGAGATCATTTCTGGACCAGTCCGGGATGCCGTAGGAGCCATTTCGGGATTTTTTGTTACTTTTCCGGGATATTTTTTGGACCCTTCCGGGATCATTTCTGGATCTGTGCGGGATCCCATCTGGGTCATTTCCGGACTATTTCGGGATCATTTTGGGACCCTTCCGGAATCATTTCTGTATGGTTTTCGTGATCCGTCGTGGATCCCCTCGGAGCCATTTCGGAACTTTTTCTGGGAGTATGTCGGGATAATTTAGGGACCCTTCCTGGATATTTTCTGGATGGGTTTTGAGATCCGCCAGGGAGCCCGTCAGGGTCATTTCGGAACCTTTTCGGGATCATTTTGGAACACCTTCAGGGATCATTTCTGTGTGGTTCTCTGGATACGTCTAGAATCGTGTCGTTGTCATTTCGGGTTTTTTGGGACTATTCCGGGAATTTTTGGAGACCCTTTCGGGGCATTTCTGGATGGTTTTCGGGATCCGTCCGCGATAGCGTGGGGGTCATTTCGTAGCTTTTTCTGGATAATTTCGGGATCATTTGGGAACCTATCAGGTTATCAGCTCATTTAGTTCTTTTTTTTTACTCAATAACAAAAATAAAATGAATTAGACAGTCGATGAGTGCTTACAGGGGTCCCTGTCTTAGAAGACCTACCTCCGGTGTAAAACACAGATCAATGTCCGTTGATCTTCGGCCCAACAAGTTGGTACCAATCGGTGAGCTGGGGTGTTCAAGTCAACCAGCCTTGGTTTGGCCGAGGAGGACTATCCATCCTCCCCTTCCATTTTCGGGTAATGGCACCCGGTTGCACGGCAACTCCACCGCGAGTACCGTGCTTGCCTCAGTTCCCTCTTTCATTGATTTGGATATCTCGATATCTGATTAACAAGTTAATCAGATTGAGATATTGTGTTTTGTCGCAATTTAGAAATGTGACCAACCTTTTCTGTCCTGAAGTGTTACAACAACGTATAATACATTGTTAACGACGGAGCCGATTTTGCTCAGACATTGCTTGAGGGCGGCACCTCCCCCCAACGCTATGCACCACATGTTATGATCAAAAACGCCGTTCGCCGTGAACCAATTACCGATGTAATCTGTCAGCGCAAGTGTCTTTCCTTACTGAATAGCTACTTAAATGTTCCATAGAGAGAGAGTGTCATATAATTCCTTGTGAATAAAACTATCTGTTGTTAAGGCAACAGACAGTGATGCTCACAAGTAATTACGACACAAACACTCACAAGATACATCTTCACTAATCATGGTACTAAACCACTTGCGCAACAAGACACATCTCGCTAGTCACAAGTACTTGTGCGTTTAAGATCATGTTGCAACTGAACCCAGCTAAACGTTCTATTCAGTTTTATGCAACTTTGTTCTGCATTATTTGCTACTTTATATATGCCCACATATTCATCGTTATTTGCTACTGTGGTATACAACTTCTAATAACTCGCTTCGTTGTATAATCTTCCTCATTATCTTCTATTACGCTTCCATTTTATTCCACAATTTAGGGCTGTGGCCAACCTTTTCTACCATAGACCTGTGTTGGGGGGCTTTCCCGCCCCAGCAATATCTTTGCATCAGCAGCTCGCCACACTGCAGTGATTTAACAAAGTTAAATCTGCCACATTTTTGGATGTGGCCATCCATTCCGCGAACGCCTCCTATTCGCTTACGCAGTCTAAAGCAGCCTCAAACATCTCAAAAGACGAGATGAGCACCGGCCCACTCGTACAATTATCGATTGTTTTTCGGCTGACGATAGACATGCGTTTCTTCACCATCTTTCGTCACCATTTTTCTTCGGTTGCCACAATTATGGGATGTGACCAACTCTTTCATCTGCCCCTCAGGGTCAGTTTCTCAATGAAATTTGGGATTGCTGTGGCAAGCATGAGGCCGAATTCCCTTGGGCTTCTGTCCCCAAGGCCCAAGGGAAAACAAGTCTACTTAGAGCGTGTGTCATAAGTGAACTCTATTTGAAACCACAACCCCCGCGATACTCCCACAAGGGGCCATCCCAGGACAGGAGGTGAGACCTGAGTAAAAAGCATCGTTCGATGCCGTGCATCAGATCACACTGGCTTCTCCTGTCCCGCGGTATCAGTTTTTATAAGGACCATGCGTAGGGTCCCACAGGGTGATACCCGCGTCCACCCTGCTACCTTTCGAGTAAAACACCTTACTCATGGATTGGGTACCCATGGTATTATGGTCGCCTTTTACTACAGGTATACCTACCGTGGGTATATTCTTTCCCCTAGCCCACAGGGGTAATGCATTAGACAGAAAACAAAATTTTAAACAGATAACTTGATAAGCAGGCTAACGCGTATAGCCCATATATTTAAATTTCTCCTTGCGGACGGGGCCGCGGGTAAAAGCTAGTCTAATATCTAATCTAATATATATTATAAATGGCAAAGTTTGGATGTTTGGATGTTTGTCCTGACGTTTGTCTTTGTGACTCAATCACGCAAGAACGGCTAGACCGATTTGGATGAAATTTTGCACACATATAGCCAATAGTCTAGAAGGATCTACTAGCTATATATTTTTCAAAAGTGGCGTGGTCTCCGCCCCCTAGGAACAGTTATAATTTAATTATCATATTTTTTCGTCTTTGCGACTGAATCACGTCAGAATGGCTACACGGATTTTGATGAAATTTGGGACACAGACAGTAGTCTACTAGCGAAATTTTTTTCGAACATGGAAAGAGGGGTGGGGGTCCCAGGACCCCTTCGAGTAATTATTTTTTAATAATTTTTACACATTATAACTTTACGTATACTGGCCTTCACCAATATCACAGACTCAAGGGGTCAAATAAGTCGAGGGCTTACAAAGTACGCAGTGACACCCTCCGTCCGCCCCCCTTTATTTCCCCCTCTGTTGTAAAATCTATAAATTGTTATAACTCAATATAAATTTTCTCCTAACTCAATAGTTTTTGGTATCTGGTACATACAGAACGAGATCTAGACAATTTTGGAGGAACGATCAGTGGTCCTCTCCTCTACTCCCGCCATCCGCCCTCCATCAATTGTTTTTATTAGCACACTTTTATTAGCTTTACCTGTATGTTTCTATGTAACTTTTTATTCGCTCCAATGCGCCTGCTGCCTTATTAACATGGTTGTATAATTAGCTTCACCTTATTTGTAATCCCGTAAGGGTCATGTCGAGACCCTTCCGGAATCATTTCTGGATGGTTTTCGGGATCGGTCCGGGATTACGCCGGGGTAATTTCGGGACTTTTTCGCGACTATTCCGGAATCATTTCGGGACTATTTCGCGATCATTTGGGGACCCTTCCGGCATCATTTCTGGATGGTTTTTGGGATCCGTCCGGGATCCCGTCGGGGTACTTTCGGTCATTTGCGTACCTTCGAGAGATAAATTCTTGATGGTTTCCGGGATCATTACGGGACTTTTTCGGGGTTATTTTGGGTTCCTTTAGGCATCATTTCTGGATGGTTCTCGGGATTCGTCCGGCATCCCGTCGGGGTCATTTCGGGACTTTTTCGCGTCTAATACGGGATCATTCGGCATAATTTCTGGATGGTTTTCGGGATCCGTCCGGGATCTCGTCGGGTTCATTTGGGGACTTTTTCGGGATCATTTGGGGCTCTTCCGGCATCATTTATGGATGGTTTCGGGATCCGTCCGGGATGCCGTCGGGGTCATTTCGGGACTTTTTCGCGACTAATACGGGATCATTTGGGAACCCTTTCGGCATCATTTCTGGATGGTTTTCGGATCCGTCCGGGATCCCATCAGGGTAATTTCGGGACTATTAGGGGATCATTTGTGAACCTTTCCGGCATCATTCTGGATAATTTTCGGTATCCGTCCGGGATGCCGACGAGGTCATTTCGGGATTATTTCGGGATAATTTGGGATACCTACCGGCATCATTTCTGGATGGTTTTTGGGATTCGTCCGGGATCCCGTCGGGGTCATTTCGGGACTTTTTCTCGACTAATACGGGATCATTTGCGGACCCTTTCGGCATCATTTCTGGATAGTTGTCGGGATCCGTTCGGGATCCCGTCACGGTCATTTCGGGACTATTAGGGGATCATTTGGGGACCTTTCCGCCATCATTTCTGGATAGTTTACGGAATCCTTTCGGGATCCCGTCAGGGTCATTTCGGGGCTTTCTCGGGATCATTTAAGGATGGCTTTCAGGATTTGTCCGGGAACTCGTCAGGGTAATTTCTGGACTTTTCCGAGACTATTTCGAGATCATTTTGGGACCTTCCCAAGCTCATTTCTGGATGGATTTCGGGATTTGTCCGGGATGCCGTCAGGGTCATTTTGGGACTATTAGGTGATCATTTGAGGACCTTTCCGGCATCACTTCTGGATGGTTTTCGGTATCCGTTCAGGATCCCGTCGGAATAATTGCGGGACTTTTTCGGGATCACTGGGGTCCCTTCCGACATAATTTCTGGATGGTTTTTGGGATTCGTCCGGCATCCCGTTGGGGTCATTTCGAGACTTTTTCTCGACTAATACGGGATCATTTGCGGGCCCTTTCGGTATCATCTCTGGATAGTTGTCGGGATCCGTTCGGGATCCCGCCAGGGTCTTTTCGGAACTATTGGGAGATCATTTGAGGACCTTTCCGGCATCATTTCTGGATAGTTTTCGGGATCCTTTCCGAGTCCCATCAGGGTCATTTCGGGACTTTTTCGGCATCATTTAAGATTGGTTTTCAGGATTCGTCCGGGATCCCGTCAGGGTAATTTCTGGACTTTTCCGAGACTATTTCGGGATAATTTTGGGACCCTCCCAAGATCATTTCTGGGTGGATTTCGGGATCTATCCGGGATGCCGTCAGGGTCATTTTGGGACTATTAGGTGATCATTTGAGGACCTTTCCGGCATCACTTCTGGATGGTTTTCGGTATCCGTTCAGGATCCCGTCGGAATAATTGCGGAACTGTTTGGGCATCATTTCTGGATGGTTTTTGGGATTCGTCCTCATCCCGTCGGGGTCATTACGGGACTTTTTCTCGACTAATACGGGATCATTTCCGGGCCCTTTCGGCATCATTTCTATATAGATGTCGGGATCCGTTCGGGATCCCGTCAGGGTCTTTTCGGAACTATTAGGAGATCATTTGAGGACCGGCATCATTTCTGGATAGTTTTCGGGATCCTTTCGGGGTCCCGTCAGGGTCATTTCGGGACTTTTTCGGGATCATTTAGAGATGGCTTTCAGGATTCGTTCGGGAACCCGTCAGGGTAATTTCTGAACTTTTCCGAGACTATTTCGGGATCATTTTGGGACCTTCCCAAGATCATTTCTGGATGGATTTCGGGATCTATCCGGGATGCCGTCAGGGTCATTTTGGTATTAGGTGATCATTTGAGGACCTTTCCGGAATCACTTCTGGATGGTTTTCGGTATCCGATCAGAATCCCGTCGGAATCATTGCGGGACTTTTTCGGGATCATTTGGGGTCCCTCCCAAGATCCGTCAGGGTCATTTAGGGATGCGTTCGAGATACCGTCAGGGTCATTTCGGGACTTCTTCGGCACTATATCGGGATCATTTCTGGATGGTTTATGGGATCCGTCCATGACCCCTTAAGTGTCATTTCGGGACTATTAGGTGATCATTTGAGGACCTTTCCGGCATCACTTCTGGATGATTTTCGGTATCCGTTCGGGATCCCGTCGGAATCAATGCGGGACTTTTTCGGAACCATTTGGGATCCCTTCCGGCATCATTTCTGGATGGTTTTCGGGATTTGTCCGGGATCCCGTCGGGGTTATTTTGGGACCTTTTTGGGGCTAATACGGGATCATTTGGGGATCCTCTAGGGGTCGTTTCGTGACTTTTTCTGTATTATTTTGGGATCATTTTGAGACCCTTTCGGCATAATTTCTTGATGGTTTGCCGGATCCATCAGGGTAATTTCGGGTCCATTTGGGATCATTTTCCGAGATCATTTCTGGATCCGTCCGGGATGCCGTAGGAACCATTTCGGAATTTTTTGTTACTTTTCCGGGATAGTGTTTGCACCCTTCCGGGATCATTTCTGGATCTGTGCGGGATCCCATCTGGGTCATTTCCGGACTATTTCGGGATCATTTTGGGATCCTTACGGAATCATTTCTGTATGGTTTTCGCGATCCGTCGTGGATCCCCTCGGAGCCATTTCGGAACTTTTTCTGGAATATGTCGGGATAATTTAGGGACCCTTCCTGGATATTTTCTGGATGATTTTTGAGATCCGCCCGGGAGTCCGTCAGGGTCATTTCGGAACCTTTTCGGGATCATTTTGGAACACCTTCAGGGATAATTTCTGTGTGGTTCTCTGGATACGTCTAGAATCTTGTCGCTGTCATTTCGGGTTTTTTGGGACTATTCGGGGAACTTTTGGAGACCCTTTCGGGCCATTTCTAGCTGGTTTTCGGGATCCGTCCGCGATAGCGTGGGGGTCATTTCGTAGCTTTTTCTGGATAATTTTGGGGTCATTTGGGATCCTATCAGGTTATCAGCTCATTTAGTTCTTTATTTTACTCAATTACAAAAATAAAATGCATTAGACAGAAAACAAAATTTTAAACAGATAATAAGCAGGCTAACGCGAATAGCCCATATATTTAAATTTCTCCTTGCGGACGGGGCCGCGGGTAAAGGCTAGTATATTATAAATGGCAAAGTTTGGACATTTGGATGTTTGTCCAGACGTTTGTTTTTGTGACTCAATCACGCAAGAACGGCTGGACCGATTTGGATGAAATTTTGCACACATATAGCAAATAGTCTAGAAGGATCTACTAGCTATATATTTTTCAAAAGGGGCGTGGTCCCCGCCCCCTAGAAACAGTTATAATTTAATTATTACATTTTTTCGTCTTTGCGACTGAATCACGCCAGAATGGCTACGCGGATTTTGATGAAATTTGGGACACAGACAGTAGTCTACTAGCGAAATTTTTTTCGAACATGGAAAGAGGGGTGGGCGTCCCACGATCCCTTCGAATAATTACTTTTTAATAATTTTTACACATTATAACTTTACGTACACTGACTGGCCTTCACCAATATCACAGACTCAACGGGTCAAATAAGTTGAGGGCTTACAAAGTGAGCTGTGACACCCTCCGTCCCCTCCCCCCCCCCTTCTCTCCTCCCCTGGTGTAAAAATCTATAAATTGTTATAACTCAATATAAATTTTCTCCTAAATCAATATTTTTTGGTATCTGGCACATACAGATCGAGATCTAAATAATTTTGGAAAAACGAGCAGCGGTACTTCTCCTCCCTCCATCCGCCCTCCTTCAATTGTTTTTATTAGCTTTACCTGTATGTTTCTTTGTAACTCTTCATTCGCTCCAACGCGCCTGGTGCCTTATTAAAATGGTTCTGCAATTAGCTTCGCCTTATTTGTATTCCCGTTGGGGTCATATCGAGAGCCTTCCGGGATCATTTTTGGATGATTTTCGGCATCCCGCCGGGGTAATTTCGGGACTTTTTCCGTACTATTTCGGGATTATTTTGGGACCCTTCCGGGATTATTTCTGTATAGTTTTCGGGATCCGTCCGGGATGCAGTCGGGGTTATTTTGGGATATTTTCGGGACTATTCCGGAATCATTTTGGGACAATTTCGCAATCATTTAGGGACCTTTCGGGCATCATTTCTGGATGGGTTTCGGGATCCGTTCGGCATCCCGTCGGGGTATTTTCGGGATCATTTGCGTACCTTTGAGAGATAAATACTTGATGGTTTCCGGGATCATTACGGGACTTTTTCGGGGTCATTTTGGGTCCCTTCCGCCATCATTTCTGGATGGTTTTCGGGATCCGTCGGGAATCCCGTCGGGGTCATTTCTGGGCTATTTCGGATCATTAGGGGTATCTTGCGACATCATTTCTGGATGGTTTTCGAGATCCGTCCGGGATCCCGTCGGGGTCATTTTGGGACTTTTTCTCGACGAATACGGGACCATTTGCGGACCCTTTCGGCATTATGTCTGGATGGTTTGCGGCATCCGTCCGCGATCCCGTCAGGGACTATTTCGGGATAATTTGGGGTACCTACTGGCACTATTTCTGGATGGTTTTCGGTATAAGTCCGGGATCCCGTCGGAGTCATTTCGGGATCTTTTCGGTACCATTTGGGGTCCCTTCCGGCATCATTTCTGGATGGTATTTGGGATCCGTCCGGGATCCTGTCGGGGTCATTTTGGAACTTTTGCGGGATCATTTGGGGTCTCTCCCGGCATCATTTCTGGATGGTTTTCGGGATCCATCCGGGATCCCGTCGATGTCATTTCGGGACTATTTCGGCAAAATTTGGGGTACCTTCCGGCATCATTTCTAGATGGTTTTCGGGATCCGTCCGGGATCCCGTCGGGGTCATTTCGGAACTTTTTCTCGACTAATACAGGATCATTTGGGGACCCTTTCGCCATCATTTCTGGATGGTTTACGGGATCCGTCCAGGATCCCGTCGGAGTCATTTCGAGACTATTAGGTGATTCTTTGAGGACCTTTCCGGCATAATTTCTGGATGGTTTTCGGGGTCCGTTCGGGATCCCGTCGGGGTCATTTCGGGCCTATTTCGGAATAAATTGGGGTAGGTACCGGCATCATTTCTGCATGGTTTTCGGGATCCGTACGGGATACCTTAAGGTTCATTTCGGGACTTTTTCGGGATCATTTAAGCATGGTTTTCAGGATCGGTCCGAGATCCCGTCAGGGTAATTTCTGGACTTTGCCTATACTGTTTCAGGATCATTTTGGGACCCTTCCAAGATCATTCCTGGATGGATTTCGGGATCTGTCCGTAATCCCGTTAGGGTCAGTTAGGGATCCGTTCGAGATCCCGTCAGGGTAATTTCGGAACTTTTTCAGGGCTAATACGGGATCATTTGGGGGCCCTTCCGGCTTCACTTCTGGATGGATTTCGGGATCTGTACGGAAACCCATCAGGGAAATTTCCGGACTTTTTCATGTCAAATTTCCTGTCATTTCGTGGCTTTTTCAGGGTAATTTCGGGATCACTTGGGGATCCTATCAGGTTATCAGCTCATTTAGTTCTTTTTTTTTACTCGATTACAAAAATAAAATGCATTAGACAGAAACAAATTTTTAAGCAGATAACGTGAATAGCCCATATATCTCATTTTCTCCTTGCGGACGTCGCCGCGGGTAAAGGCTAGTATATTATAAATGGCAAAGTTTGGATGTTTGTCCAGACGTTTGTCTTTGTGACTTAATCACGCAAGAACGGCTGGACCGATTTGGATGAAATTTTGCACACATATAGCAAATAGTCTAGAAGGATCTACTAGCTATATATTTTTCAAAAGTGGCGTGGTCTCCGCCCCCTAGAAACAGTTATAATTTAATTATTACATTTTTTCGTCTTTGCGACTGAATCACGCCAGAATGGCTACGCGGATTTTGATGAAATTTGGGACACAGACAGTAGTCTACTAGCGAAATTTTTTTCGAACATGGAAAGAGGGGTGGGCGTCCCACGACCCCTTCGAATAATTACTTTTTAATAATTTGTACACATTATAACTTTACGTACACTGACTGGCCTTCACCAATATCACAGACTCAACGGGTCAAATAAGTCGAGGGCTTACAAAGTGAGCTGTGACACCCTTCATCCCCTCTCCCCCCTTCTCTCCTCCTCTGGTGTAAAAATCTATAAATTGTTATAACTCAATATAAATTTTCTTCTAAATCAATATTTTTTGGTATCTGGCACATACAGATCGAGATCTAAACAATTTTGGAAAAACGAGCAGCGGTAGTTCTCCTCCCGCCATCCGCCCTCCTTCAATTGTTTTTATTAGCTTTACCTGTATGTTTCTTTGTAACTCTTCATTCGCTCCAACGCGCCTGGTGCCTTATTAAAATGGTTCTACAATTAGCTTCGCCTTAATTGTATTCCCGTTGGGGTCATATCGAGACCCTTCCGGGATCATTTTTGGATGATTTTCGGGATACCGCCGGGGTAATTTCGGGACTTTTTCGGTACTATTTCGGGATTATTTTGGGACCCTTCCGGGATCATTTCTGTATAGTTTTCGGGATCCGTCCGGGATGCAGTTGGGGTTATTTTGGGATATTTTCGGGACTATTCCGGAATCATTTTGGCACTATTTCGCAATCATTTAGGGACCTTTCGGGCATCATTTCGGGATGGGTTTCGGGATCCGTTCGGCATCCCTTCGGGTATTTTCGGGATCATTTGCGTACCTTTGAGAGATAAATACTTGATGGTTTCCGGGATCATTACGGGACTTTTTCGGGGTCATTTTGGGTCCCTTCCGCCATCATTTCTGGATGGTTTTCGGGATCCGTCGGAAATCCCGTCGGGGTCATTTCTGGGCTATTTCGGATCATTAGGGGTATCTTGCGACATCATTTCTGGATGGTTTTCGAGATCCGTCCGGGATCCCGTCGGGGTCATTTTGGGACTTTTTCTCGACGAATACGGGACCATTTGCGGACCCTTTCGGCATTATTTCTGGATGGTTTTCGGCATCCGTCCGCGATCCCGTCAGGGACTATTTCGGGATAATTTGCGGTACCTACTGGCACTATTTCTGGATGGTTTTCGGTATAAGTCCGGGATATAAGTCGGAGTCATTTCGGGATCTTTTCGGTACCATTTGGGGTCCCTTCCGGCATCATTTCTGGATGGTATTTGGGATCCGTCCGGGATCCTGTCGGGGTCATTTTGGAACTTTTGCGGGATCATTTGGGGTCTCTTCCGGCATCATTTCTGGATGGTTTTCGGGATCCGTCCGGGATCCCGCCGATGTCATTTCGGGACTATTTCGGCAAAATTTGGGGTACCTTCCGGCATCATTTCTAGATGGTTTTCGGGATCCGTCCGGGATCCCGTCGGGGTCATTTCGGAACTTTTTCTCGACTAATACAGGATCATTTGGGGACCCATTCGGCATCATTTCTGGATGGTTTACGGGATCAGTCCAGGATCCCGTCGGAGTCATTTCGAGACAATTAGGTGATTCTTTGATGACCTTTCCGGCATCATTTCTGGACGGTTTTCGGTATCCGTTCGGGATCCCATTGGGGTCATTTCGGGACATTTTCGGGATCATTTGGGGCCCCTTTTGGCATCATTTCTGGATGGTTTTCGGGATTCGTCCGGGATCCCGTCGGGGTCATTTCTGGACTTTTTCGATATCATTTGGGGTACCTTCCGGCATCATTTCCAGATGGTTTTCGGGACCCGTCCGGGATCCCGTCGGGGTCATTTCGGGACTTTTTCGCGACTAATACGGGACCATTTGGGAACCCTTTCGCCATCATTTCTGGATGGTTTTCGGGATCCTTCCGGGATCCCTTCAGGGTCATTTCGGGACTATTTCGGGATCATTTTGGGGTATCCACTGGTATCATTTCTGGATGGTTTCGTCTGGGATCGCGTAGGGGTCATTTCAGGACTTTTTCGGGTCCGTCCGTGATCCCGACAGGGTCATTTCGGGACTATTTGGGGATCATTTAGGAACCCTTTCGCCATCATTTCTGAATGGTTTTCGGGATCCTGCCGGGATCCCTTCAGGGTCATTTCAGGATTATTTCGGTATCATATTGGGTATCCACCGGAATCATTTCTGGATGGGTTTCGCAATTCGTCTGGGATCCCGTCGGGGTCATTTCAGGACTTTTTCGGGATCCGTCCGTGATACCAACGGGGTCATTTCGGGACTATTTCGGGATCATTTGGGGTACCTACCGGCATCATTTCTGGCTGGTTTTCGGGATCCGTCTGGGATCTGATCGGGGTCATTTCGGAACTTTTCCGGGTCATTTGGGGTCCCTTCCGGCATAATTTCTGCATGGTTTTCTGGATCCGTCCGGGATCCCGTCGTTGTCATTTCAGGGCTTTTTCGGAATCATTTGGGGTACCTTCCGGCATCATTTCTAGATGGTTTTGGGTATCCGTCCGGAATCCCGTCAAGGTCATATCGGGAATTTTTCGCGACTAATACGGGATCATTTGGGGACCTTTTCGGCATCATTTCTGGATGGTTTTCGGGTTCCTTCCGGGATTCCGTCAGCGTCAGTTCGGGAATATTAGGAGTTTATTTGGGGACCTTTCTGGCATCATTTCTGGATAGTTTTAGGGATCCGTTCGGGATCCCGACGCGGTTATTTCGGGATCATTTGGGGTACCCACCGGCATCATTTCTGGTTGGTTTTCGAGGTCCGTCCGGGATCCCGTCGGGGTCATTTCGGGCCTATTTCCGAATAAATTGGGGTAGGTACCGGCATCATTTCTGCATGGTTTTCGGGATCCGTACGGAATACCGTCAGGTTCATTTCGGGACTTTTTCGGGATCATTTAAGCATGGTTTTCAGGATCCGTCCGAGATCCCGTTAGGGTAATTTCTGGACTTTGCCTAGACTGTTTCAGGATCATTTTGGGACCCTTCCAAGATCATTCCTGGATGGATTTCGGGATCTGTCCGTGATCCCGTTAGGGTCAGTTAGGGATCCGTTCGAGATCCCGTCAGGGTCATTTCGGAACTTTTTCAGGGCTAATACGGGATCATTTGGGGGCCCTTCCGGCATCACTTCTGGATGGATTTCGGGATCTGTACGGAAACCCATCAGGGAAATTTCCGGACTTTTTCGGGATCATTTGGAGACCTTTAGGGGTCATTTCATAACTTTTTCTGTATTATTTCGGGATCATTTGGGGACCCTTCCGGCATAAATTCTTGATGGTTTGCCGGATCCATCAGGGTAATTTGGGGACCTTTCCGAGGTCATTTCTGGATCCTTCCGGGATGCCGTAGGAGCAATTTCGAAATATGTTTTTACTTTTTCGGGATAGTTTTGGGACCCTTCCGCAATCATTTCTGGATCCGTGCGGGATCCCATCGGGGTCATTTCCGGACTATTTTGGAATTATTTTGGGACCCTTCCGGAATCATTTCTGTATGGTTTTCGCGATACGTCGTGGATCCCTTCGGGGTCATTTCGGAACTTTTTCTGGAATATGTCGGGATAATTTAGGAACCCTTCCTGGGTATTTTCTGGATGGTTTTTGAGATCCGTCGGGGAGCCCGTCAGGGTCATTTCGGAACTTTTTTGGGACTATTACGGGATCATTTTGGTACCCTTCAGGTATTATTTCTGTGTTGTTCTCTGGATAACTCTAGAATCGTGTCGTTGTCATTTCGGGTTTTTTGGGTCTATTCCGGGAACTTTTGAAGACCCTTCGAGGGCATTTCTGGATGGTTTTAGGGATCCGTCCGTGATAGTGTCGGGGTCATTTCGTGGCTTTTTATGGATAATTTCGGTATCTTTTGGGGATCCTATCAGGTTATCAGCTCATTTAGTTCTTTTTTTACTCAATTACAAATATAAAATGCATTACCCAGAAACAAAATTTTAAACAGATAACTTGATAAGCAGGCTAACATGAATAGCCCATATATTTCAATTTCTCCTTGCGGACGGGGCTGCGGGTAAAGGCTAGTATACTATATATACCACCATATATATACTATATATACCACCGATCTTTATGATTTTTTCAGACAACAATATATGCTATATACGTAAATACTCGTTGAAATTTGAAGCCTCTAGCTCTTAAAATAGTGCAGTAATTACGAAAAGTTTCTTATCTGAACAATAGGTTGTGGGGGTTGGGGGGATATCATAAATTTTTAAGACAACAATATGTGCAATATACGAAAGTATATGGTGAAGTTTGAGCTGTTAAATTGAGGAAGATATGACAAAAATCCTCTTTTTCTGAAAAATCGGCTGTATGGAGGATATATGCTATAGTGGTCCGTTCCGGTCGGTTCCGACAAATGTCTAATCGGACACACAAATACACCCGCTCACCAAATTTTATCATGATATCTCAAAAATTGAGGGACTAGTTTGCATACAAACAGACAGACGGACATGGCTAAATCAACTCAGCTCTTGATCCTGATTATTTCGGTATACCTAATCGTGGGTCTATCTATTTTCCTTTAAGGACTTACAATTTTGGGTTTCGTGACGAAATTAATATACCGTTTCATTTTCATGAGAGGCATAAAAATAAAAATGTAAGGCGCGATAACTTCCGAAGAGATTTTAGGCCGAGCTTTTCTTTCAATTTGCTTCGTGCTACTTTTAATTTTTCCTACAAATTGGCGGGACAGGACCTACTTGTTTTATGCCGACCCCTAACGATATCTGCAAGGTAGATGCGTTCTCACTGGGAGCCTTCCATGGCAGAAATACACTCGGAGTGCTTCCCAAACACTGCCGAGGGGCGACCCCGCTTACAAAAATGTTCTAATAATTGAAAAACCTTGTTTCTAAAATTTTGATGTTGCTTTGCCCGGGGCGTCAATCCAGGATCTGCGGTGTGGTAAGCGGAGCACGCTACCATCACACCACGACGGCCGCCGGTTGCTGAAGATATTGCACTTGTCTTGTCCACAAGGGAAATTTCTAGACTCACAACCGTAAGTTTACTCTTTACTTTTGATTTGAAATTATGTTGAGGCCATAGGCTTCTTGTTCTATTCAGTATGAAATCGTTTAAGCGATGAGTTATTTCAAATTTAGGCTTTTTCAAACTTTAAAAGTAGAACTTTTCCTATGAGGTTTGCGTTTGTCCGTGGAGCCCCTCTCATTGGAAATATAACCAAGTTTTTATAAAGTTTCGCAAACATAAATATTTATTTATACCTTTTCGTATATTCAAAGGTAACATATGATAAATAAGACTCATATCATAGCTCATTATAAGTCATTTATTTTTTATCCTTATTAGTACAGTTAACAGTTACAGTCTTGTAATTTGTAATTTTACACAATTAAATTTTCAAAATAACGTAATACCTCTTTAACTCTTGCTTACATATCGATCTTTCGTTCTAGCGGCACGAGTGTATTGGTTTTTTTATTTTTTGTCTTATTGCTATAATAACACCGATCGTTTGTCGTCATTTATTAAAATGTTTCTAAGTTAGATTTTTCCTAAATACAAATAATCTCATTTCAAAAATTCCGTCCATGGCAAGCCTCGAAAGTTCTCTCATAAATTTTTGTTCGCGATGTTGTCGCTACTTTAGTTACTAATGATGATTCTGTTTTTGTGCTGGGATTCTGTAAAGAATATGCGGATTCACTGGCTAAATTTTCGCTAAAATAAGAACTTTGCTGTCGTCGCTGATACAAGTACGACCAAACTGCCATAACAGCTAACTGAGCCAACAAAAAGCTGGTGATTGCTAATATTAGACCTAGAAGAAGCAATAAAAATGTATAAGATTAACAGGACATGACAAAAATTGTTAAAAATTAGAAGTTTTTCTCACTGCAGAAAATGAGAGGAATCATATGGCCTATTAGAATTTATATGGGGTAAATTAGAGAATTAGAGGGTGAAGGAATGCCAGTCAAAGCCTCATGGTGTTTTACACCACTAGGCCATCCTGCTGGTATTTGTTTTCTTGCTTAATTCAGTTTTTCTAATTTCTACACTAACAACACAATTGAGACATTTTGTCTCTATATTAATTTGTGTGCCATGTAGATTTGTTTTTGTAAAGTTCTTCTTCGTTGCGAATGAGAAGCTTTGTAAACTCAGGCTCAGTTGTACATATTTATGTATGTTTGTTTAATGGTGTCAGCAGGATGGCCTAGTGGTTAAAGGCTACTGCAGTGTCACCATGTGATTCACGGTTTCGAATCCCGGTGAAACCTTTGATAACATTACAAAACTGCCTGATGATGATTACGTTGGCGGTTTTCGAAATGGTTCCATAGCAATATGCCAGTAAATGTTTCATTCTTTTCAGTTTCTCTTAGAAAAACATAATAATTGAAATTCAATTATTATAAGCCGGTGTTAAGCTCATGAATTCTTAAATATAAGTATAAACTGAACACACCATTAAATAAACATACGAAAAACTTTAATGAATTTTGTAATTGAAACTACGCAACCGTGTTCGAAATTATTGTAACATTTTTTTCGCATTTTTTTTTAATTTTTCGGAAAGGTTTCTGAAATTATTTTGCATAGTTTCTGTTACAAAATTCATTGATTTTTTTGTTTTTTAAATATCGACAATAAAAAAAAATAAAAATAATTAGCAATTTTTTTTATAAATTGCTGTTACTATTTTTCTGTTCGCTGCTGTAATTATCCCTAGATGACAAATCGCCTTGTTCATACTTATAAGTCAACATGCATGTTCTAAGCACTACATACCTATTGCATTAACGCAATGTCCTTGCTCCACTCCATCTTTGCTAATTAGCGCCTTTTTCTTGCTCGCTTCATTTATGATTGATTTAACTTGTTGTTTTGTTGTTGTTGCTTATTGAAACTAAATTTGTCAGTGATCTTAATTGATTGCATCAAGAGCATATCTTCTTGACTTGGTTGAGTTGTTGTTGTTGCACGCCTGCTGCGTAAAAGTAGATGCCGTTTTTGGTTCAAGCTTAACTTATGCTGGTGATTGATGTTTTCAACTGTTCCTTGTATTGTTTCTATAAGAAAGAAAAGTAGAGAGATATTACAAAGTTAACAAACTTAAAATTTCCCTTAAAACAGTTGTTCTTAAACTTCGTTGCATCGCCGACCTAAGAACGATGTGATAGAATCAACTTTAAGACCAAGAACGCCGATACAGATTCGACCTTAGGCAAGTGTACTGCGATTTCATTCCTAGGAGACTCCAAGCTGCTTCTTTTACCTAGAATAGAACAGAAGACTTAGTCGTCATAGGCGCTGCGGACGTTTAAGGACCTGCCCAACCATTACATTGTTGATGGTCTTGAGAACTGCGAACACCTAAGCCGGGGAGGCTAAAGCACACCTAAAAAAAGGAAGTCCTAAAGGCAGTTAAATCTTGGACCTCATCATACTCTGCTCAAATTATTATCCATTCTGTTTAAATTTTGCTCCAAGAGCTGTTACGTTGTTGTTGTTGTAGCGATTACGACACTCCTCAAAGGTTTTGGGGGGTGTTACCGATGTTGGTTGTCCTTAAACGTAACAGATGCGGTTCGTTTCGGTTCCCACCACCATCAAGGTACAATCCCGACCATCCCGCTACACAATCACTTGAGTCCTTTGGGTATTTTAGTCACCTCGTACAACAGGTATTCCTCGCGTGCGTATATTTTTTAAGCACTATAACCCACTGGGGCACCATTTAAGTCACTAACTTTGGTAGAGAAGACTCTTGTGCGGAACACAGTGAAAACTTATTAACGGATCGAAATGATAATCGGAACATAATAGATACTATACGATGAAGTCTTACATCGGACGAAGCTAAGGATAAGAGGAGAATGAAAGAAAAATAATTTTGAAGAACAAAAACTAAACCTAAACGAAATGGAAATCAAAAATAGATTTTAAATGCCTTAACTAGAACTGGAATGAAACCGAGATTAAACAGAAACCGAAACTAAATATACATTTTGAAGAACAGTAGTAAAATTGAAATATAACTTGCCAAGAACAAAATGAAACATACATTTTGAAGACGGGAACATAGATAGGAAAGAAACTGAAACCAAATGGTAATTTTTAAAAACGAAACTAGAACTTGAGTTAGAATACAATGAAACATATATAAAATATACTCTTTGAAAAACGAAACCAAAACCTAAACGCAGCAAATATTTTAATGAATGAAATTAGATGTAAAAGGAGTATGAAATCAAATTTCCTTTTGAGGAAGTAACTTTAACTGAAATAAATCGAAACTAGATATTCATTTGAAGAAGTAGGTAAAGCTGAGAGCTTTAGAGACAAAATATGGGAAAATCACCATGTGAGAAAATGAACCTAGGGTAACAATGGAATGTGTTTGTATGACATGGGTATCAAATAGAAGGTATTAAAGAGTATTTTAAAAGGGAGTGAGCCATAGTTCTATAGGTGGACGCCATTTATGGATATCGCCATAAAGGTGGACCAGGGGTGACTCTTGAATGTGCTTGTACGATATGGGAATCAAATGAAAGGTGTTAATGTAATGAGTATTTTAAAAGGGAGTGGGCCTTAGTTCTATAGGTGGGTGATTCTATAATGTGTTTGTCGATATGGGTATATGGCCCTTAGTTGTACATGTGAAGGCGTTTTCGAGATATCGACCAAAGGGTTACCCAGAACATCATCTGTCGGATACAGCTAATTTACTTTTATATGTAGTACCACGAAGAGTATTCCTGCCATGATTCCAAGGGCTTTTGATTTCGCCCTGCAGAACTTTTTCATTTTCTTCTGCTTAATATGGTAGGTGTCACACTCATATTACTAAGTTGTTTCTACGGTTATATTTTGCGTCAAAAAACCAATCCAATCACCATGCTTCATTCCATTTTTAGTATTTGGTATAGAATTATGAAATCTTTTCCATTTTTCGAAATTTTCGATATCGAAAAAGTGGGCGTGGTCATAGTCGGATTTCGCCCATTTTTATTACCAAGATAAAGGGAGTTCAGATAAGTACGTGACCTAAGTTTAGTAAAGACATATCGAATGTTTTTCAAGCTATCGTGTTAACGGCCGAGCGGGAGGACAGACGGTCAACTGTGTCACAGAAACAGTTATCGTCATTGGAGCTATGCCCTTACCAAATTCACAAGAATTGGTAAATTTTTATTAGACTTATGGCATTAAAAGTATCCTAGACAAATTAAATGAAAATGGGCTGAGCCACGCCCATTTTGCCATTTTCTTTTATTTTTGTATTTTGTTGCACATATCATTACTGGAGTTGAATGTTGACATAATTTACTTATATACTGTAAAGATATTAAATTTTTTGTTAAAATTTGAATTTAAAAGTTTTTTTTAAAGGGGTCGTTATCCGATTTTGCTAAGTTTTATTCAGAACACATATAGAAATAGGAATAACGCTCCTGCCAAATGTCATCATGATATCTTCGAGGACTGCCAAATTACAACTTGCAAAACTTTTAAATTACCTCCTTTTAAAAGTGGGCGGTGCCACGCCCATTTTCCAAAATTTTACCAATTTTCTATTCTGCGTCATATGGTGAGCCCACCTACCAAGTTTCATCGATTTAGCCGTCTTTGGTAATTTTCGTATTTTTTCGGTTTTTCGAAATTTTCGATACCGAAAAAGTTGGCGTGGTTGTAGTCCGATTTCGTTCATTTTAAACAGCGATCTCGGATAAGTGCCCAGGATCTTACATACCAAATTTCATTAATATACCTCAAAATTTACTCAAGTTATCGTGTTTACGGACAGAACGACGGACGGACATGGCTAAATTAATTTCTTTTTTCGCCCAGATGATATATAGAAGTCTATATCTATCTCGATTAGTTTATGCCGTTACGGGGTACCGTTATGCGAACAAAATTTATACAGTCTGTGAGCTCTACTCAGCTGAGTATAACGAAGTGATATATTCATTTCAAGGAACGAAATCGGAACCAGAACAAAACAGAAGCCAAATGAATATTTTTAATAACAATACTAAAACTAGGACGAAGTTGAAACAAAATGTACGATTTAAGAGACGAAATAAAATTTCCCAAGAAACTGAAACAAAGGATAATGTATCTTGAAGAATAAAGGTAAAAGCGGAACGAAACCAAGGCAAAAATGAAACTGTAACGACATCGAAGTAAAATAACGTTTGGTTTATTCTTAATACAACAAAACATAAAATATTCTAAAATAAAAACGATTTATAAATTTCTTTTATACTTACCCGTTCCATTTAAAGAACGCCTCCTTCTACCATACGAAATCACGGACTTCCCATCACCACCAATATCCGCTTGCTCACATTGCACCAGCACGCATGTCGGCATACAGGGTGTTACAAGTGCACGAAATTGTACCAACTCAGATGTGAGAAATTTAAAAGCATCAAAATGAGCTAATAAAATTTTACCAGATAGAGAACTTTTCACAATGGTCCCATAATAATTTCATCGGTTGGACAACCTCTCGAATCGATTAGTGTAATCTCCGCATTATCTGCACCATCCATAGCTACAAGTTCACGAATAAATATCTCGTAAGGGCTTTGTGCATCAAGAATTTCGAATTTTAGCGCTAAAGGATCACCAACTTCAGCGGTACGCTTTACATCGATGCCATCACGTATTGTGATTTTCATTAGAACATTTGGTGAATCAACAATTACTTCTTCACTTAATGCGGGTTCCTCGAAATCATCTTTATCATCTAGTAGCACTTGATTGCTAAGTGATTTATTAGCCAAATCATAATGACATGTTACAGCTAAACCTAAGTTGGATGAGGTGACTATTGTGTCATGATGTTGTATTATGACATCATTTGTATAACGTCCTGTAATGCTTTGATTGATTGGTATATTGCATTCGAGATTTTGATAACCCATACGTAACTCAAAATCGAGTCAGTTTTTCACATCATAAGCACAAGATTTTGGTGAACCTTTAGCATAAACTTTGCCATCGAAAAGTTTTGATGTGCGTATACGTGCAATCATATCGTGGGCACTACATTCTATGGTCACATTGTAACAAGATAACAATTCATAGGTTGTTGCTTCGGATACTTCCAAGTAGGGATCTTGTACGTCGGTGAGTGTGATGCGACTGTGATGTGATAGACGGCAAACCATATCGCCAGTGTCACCATAATCGTAAGAGTGGCATCTGTTTAAGACAAAAAAAAATATCTATATATATAAAAAGAAGTGTACATTTTGATTGTCACTCCATAACTCGAGAACGGATAGAAAGATTGTCATGAAATTTTTAGGAAAGATACAGCAAGGAGAGGTGATGGTTAGTTGATTTTGAAATCCCAAATCGGTTTAGCCATTCTTGAGTTTTTTTTTTTTTAGAAAAAATTCAAAATTTGAAAAAAATAAGTCGGGTTTTCCTTGCTGACGCTATAACTCCAGAACGCACCAACCGATTACCACGGTTTTGCATTTGTTGGAAAGGTCTCAGCCTTCGTGAGGTTTGGACTGACGCACAGGGGCTCGAGATATAGGCCAAAACGTAGATCCTGGTACCCCTAGAATTTGTTGATAAAATATGGATATTAAATGTAAGCTGTTGATGAGTGCTTTAGTAGAGGGTAATTTCCATACCCCTGGGTGACTAGGGTCTCGAGATATAGGCCAAAATTTTAAATATTCCTTTGATACACCAAAGCCTTTAAACTTTGGGTCCCTGTCTGTATCTGAAATGGACATTATTAAGGGTATCTCCTCCTTACAGTCCTCATTGAAAAATGATATAGATGGTTTGTCCTATTCTTTATTTAAAAAGTGTAGTAATTCCGTTTGTGTTCCAGTGCCCCATATTTTCAATACTTCTCCTTCGACCGGAGTTTTTATTGATCGCTGGAAGGGAGTGTCCATCACCCCAATCTTTAAGTCAGGAAATAAAAATGGTGTAAAGAATTATAGGCCAATATCTAAATTGTCGACCTGTTCCAAACTTTTTGAAAAGGTAGTTAAGGACAAGTTATCATTCGCTATCAATAAAATAATCGATCCATGTCAGCATGGTTTTATTGCCGGGCGTTCGGCTGTCACAAATCTATCGGTTTTTTCCAGTTTTGTGCTCAGCGTTCAAGGATGGATGTCAAGTTGACACATACACAGATTTTTCCAAGGCCTTTGACACAGTTTCGCATAAACTACTTTTGTGGAAGCTTGAAAACATAGGCTATCTTTCAAGTTTTCTGTTGTTGCTGAAGTCTTACCTAGAAAATAGGATATATTTTGTTGAAATCGAGGAAACTAAGTCCTACAAATTCTTAGCAACTTCCGGTGTACCACAAGGTAGCATCCTTGGTCCTATTTTATTCATAACTTTTATTAATGATGTTGGCTCTTGCCTAAAATATTCTAATTATTTACTTTATGCAGACGATTTAAAACTCTTCCGTAAGATCACCAGTATTTCTGATGCTTTACGTCTGCAGGAAGATCTGAATGCTATCAACGATTGGGCTTCACAAAACAACCTTAGTAAATGCTGTCACATAACGTTTACTAAGTCAATGAATTTCCTTTCGTCCGTGTATTCGATCTCAAACCTAATGCTTGTCTCAGTTGATGAGTTTCGTGATCTTGGCGTAATTTTTGATTCGTCTTTTACCTTTGCTAATCATGTTAACTTTCTTTCACCAAAAGCTTATGTCAACTTAGCTTTCTTACGACGATATGCGAAGGATTTCAAAAACCCGTATACCAGAAAGATTTTGTATAATTCCTTAGTACGTTCAAAGTTAGAATATGCCTCAGTCATTGGGAATCCGATATACTCTTCACACTCTTTAAGAATTGAACGAGTTCAGCGGAAATTCATGCGGTTTGCTCTTCAACCTCTTCACTTTGATAATCCCATGCCACCCTACAATGCGAAATGCATGCTTATAAATGTCTTGCCACTTGAAGTCAGGCGTTCTGTTCAAGGCTTAATGTTTATTTTTGATATAATATGTGATGCTATGGATTGCTCCTAACTTCTGGGTCAGGTAATTTTCAATGTCCCTAACAGAGCCCTCCGCTTTCACAATACATTCCGTATTGAAATGTAGCGTTCTAATTACTTCAGCTTTGCTCCTCTTCTAAGAGGATTTTTAGAATTCAATCACCTATCTAGGAGTCTAGATCTTGACTTTGCCATGTCTAGGTCTCTCTTCAAGGCATGCATTGAGTCTTACTATCTATCACATTAAGTCATATTTAAATTAATAATTTAGTTCTAAGTACACTGTAATCTAGTCAGTAAGGTATGTTACCATTGACTCAATAAAGAAATGAAATGAAATGAAAATGTGGACCCGGGTACGACTAGAATGTGTTTATAGGATATGGATATCAAATGAAAGCTGTTGATGAGTCCTTTAGTATAGGGTAATGTTCATACCCCTGGGTGACTAGGGTCTCGAGATATAGGCCAAAACGTAGACTCGGGTACCCCTAGAATGTGTTTATAGAATATGGATAACAAATGAAAGCTGTTGATGAGTGCTTTAGTAGAGGGTAATTTTTATACCCCTGGGTGATTAGGGTCTCGAGATATAGACCAAAAAGGGAGCCCGCGAACGCCTAGATAGTGTTTTTACAGTATGGGTATCAAATTGAAGCTTTGAGTGCTTTAGTACAGGGTAAGTTTTATGCCGCTGGGTGAATAGGGTCTCGAGATATAGGCCAAAACATGGACCCGGATACACCTAGAATGTGTCTTTACATTATGGGTATCAAATTGAAGCTGTTGATGTGTGCTTTAGTACAGAGTAAGTTTTATGCCGATGGGTGAATAGGGCCTCGAGATATAGGCCAAAAGATGGACCCGGATACACCTAGAATGTGGTTTTACATTATGGGTATCAAATTGAAGATGTTGATGTATGCTTTAGTACAGAGTAAGTTTTACACCGCTGGGCGACTAGTGTCGCGAGATATAGGCCAAAATATGGACCCGGATACCCCTAGAATGTGTTTTTACATTATGGGTATCAAATTGAAGATGTTGATGTATGCTTTAGTACAGAGTAAGTTTTAACCCGCTGGGTGACTAGGGTCGTGAGATATAGGCCAAAACATGGACCCGGATATCCCTAGAATATGTGTGTATTATGGATATCAAATGAAAGCTGTTGCTGAGAGCTTTAAAGTAATTTTCATTGTGATAATCGATTTATTCGCATCAACCTGGCAAAACTGATAAATGTGCATGCGAAGCCGATATAAAGACATGAATTAATAATACCCACATACCTATTTACATACGTCCTATTAGATTTGCCTTAAATTTGGTATATAAATTTGCCTATATTAGTATTTACGATGCTTTTTTCCGGAAAGTAGACCAGAGACGGACTGGGACTTTGATTAGGACTAGGACTGGGACTGAGACTGCGACTCGGAGTGGGACTGGGACTGAGACTCAGAATAGGACTGGAACAAAATAAATACCACCCTCTGGGACTGGCAATAAGATATGAAGAAGAATGAGAAAAACTTGAGAGAAGAGAAATGAGAGAAGGAGAAGAAGACTGAGAAAGAGATGAATGAGACGAAGATGGAGATAGATGAAGCGAAAAATACGGAGGGAGGAGTGAATACAAAGATTAGGAAAAAGTGTAGAGTGTCGAGGGAAGAGTTAGACGTAAAAAGCATATTGAAATGTATGCAGATAGACCAAATTTAGGGCAGAACAACGTCTGCGGGTCTGCTAGTATATATATATATATATATATATATATTGGAAAAATATTAAATATTTTTTTAATTCCTGGCACTTAAAACGGCACTCTTGCGATGATCGTACTCTTCAAAAACACATCGGGCTTTGGAGATATTTCAAGTTATAATCGAAACAGCTGTCATCCTGTCCGTCCTGATGTCGCGTTGTTTAAATTTATTCCCAAAGGTTAATCAAAATTCGAAGATGTTTATCTACGATACCTTTTTTCAAGGCCGGTTTACCGAAAGAAAAGGGGGGGGGGGTCTGTTCTGGGCTGTGCCTAGGCAAATGATCCGCAAACGATTTGCAGTTTTTTTTCAACTATTTGAAACACATTTTTTTCATGGGTGTGCTAACAAAAAATTGGCTGGGCTATCCTGGGCTAGTCATGGAAAATGAATCACAGTGAGAGAGTCACTATTTCGCATTTTTTTGATTTTGGAGTTTTTGAACTTGAAACATTCTTTTTACAATAACTTTTTTTCCAAGGGTGGACTAGCAAAAAAAAAGAGCGGGCTATCATGGACTTACCTTGGGCAATCGAACCACTGCGCAAACGAATAGCATATTTTTCTATCAAAAACTTGCATTTCATGGTGTTACGAGTCACAACTTATACCTATAACCGATTTTTATTTCGAAATATTAATACCCGGAGGGTGTTTGAGAATTTCTTCCTTATAAAAAATTAGGCTATTCGCCCTTGCTATGGAGAAAAAGTGGGACACCCTTTGGGAAAAATTGATAAAAACCAATGCGAATTTAAAAATGAGCTTGGTTTTAAAAAAATACCCGGTCTCAAAAACTATCTGGCTCCAATAATGTTCCGGGCCCAAAAAAAAGTACCCGGCTGTAAAAAGTATTCCGCTCTTTAAAAATATCCGGCTCAAGGCTTTTAAACATCTTTTCGGCTTTTAAAAAGTATCCGGCTAAAAAGTAGCCGGTTCTGAAAAAATTAGCCGTTTCAAAAAAAATACCCGATTCTTACAGTACACGGTTCTGAAAAAGTACCTACCCGAATCTGAAAAAGTGACAGGTTCAAATAAGTATACGGTTTTAACTAGTACCGGGTTCTGGAAAAGTACCCAGATCCGAAAAAGTACTATGTTCTAAATAAGTAGTAGGTGCTTATTTTTCGAAAACATTTTTGAGTTTGATTTGCTTGGTCTCAGTTACAAAATTCACGGACGTTTTCACAAATTAACGAAAATAAAGAAAGAGTTAAATTAACGAAAATTTCCTAAAAATACCACTGCTCCTTTCTTGCTCGCTGCTTTACATACTTACATTTTTATTTTATCTCAAAATCCCTGTGGCTTGGTTTTATCTTATTCCATATAACGTACTTAATCCAAAAGGGTCAAGTTGGTATATAAGTTTTTAAAAATATACAGCACTATTGCAAAAGCTTTTCTTATAAGCAGACCCTACGATATCAACACTAATTATGCCCATATTTAGTTTACGTATACATATTTTTCTTCCTTATTCATCATTAATTGCATTACTTAACTTTTTTTCTTTCTTTTTATGACATAGTCCCAACATTACACCTCCACTACGTTGCTTACCTATAAGGTGAATTCAAACATAAATCACGACACTCAACAATGCTGCCAACATCTTGATACACTGCATCCACCGTTTTCAATATGCGTCCAGGCAAACGTTTAAACTCGCACATTTTATTTGGCTCATCAATACAGTTATTCTCTAAATAATCAACAGCATCATTTTGTTGCTGGAATGCGCTAGTGCCGGTTAAAGTAATGCGATCCGTTTCGGAAAGCTCACAAGTTCTTGTTTGACGATAATAGTTTGCCGATCTGTGGAGAGAAAAAAAGTACAAAATGGGTATAAGATCAAGGAATGTTTAAAAATAAACAAGGAAACGAAAAAAAGAATAGCTATAATAATAAAAGTATGTAAAGTGAGTAAAAAAATGGTCAATATGAACCAATTCATGCAACATTTGCTCCAGTTAATGCAAAATCATTGCAATTTTGTGCAGAAGTTAATGCTCATAAATCTGTGTACACGTTTGCTTATTGATTACTATGCTTTTGTTTGTAAGCCATTATTCAAAGCTTATTTTGCTATTGAAAATTTAAACAACAATCATTTAGTCAGCTGAAGTGTGTAAAAACGAGCGCTTAAATTAAATCGATTGGTAATGATTTGTTATAAAAGATAGGATACAGGAGCGCCGATCGTATATTGCAATTATTCATTAACGGTTTAATAGCTCATTGAGTTTGACAGGTGTTTAATCAGCTTAACTAATAGGTAATTGTTAATTAAAGCTAAGCAGTTTATTATCGACATGAAGTGATAGGTTTCACTGTACAACTCGGTAGCAACTTTTTAAAAATGTACTCGGCTTTAGATAAGTACCCGGTTAAAAAATGTATCCTTATTTAAAAAAGGTACCCTGTTCTAAAATAGGACCCGGTTCTTACAAATTATCCGATTCTGAAAAAGTACATGTTTCTCATAAACTAATCGGTTCAACAAAGTAGCCGATTCCAAATAGTACTCAGCTCTAAAAAGCTCACGGCTTTAAAGCTTACCTGTTTCAAAAACTTACTCGGCTCTCAAAAGCACTAGGTTAAAAAGGGGACTCAGTTTAAAAAATACCCGGTTCTAAGAAAGTATCTGGTTCAAAAAACTAAACGGTTGAAAAAAGTAGCCGATTCTAAAAAATCCGTTGCTGAAAAAGTGCCTGATTTTTAAAACGAACCCCGCTCTTGAAAACTACCCGGCTTTAAAAAAGTATCTGATAAGGAAGCGCGCGTTCAAAAAAATTACATGCTTCCAAAAAAGTAGCAGGTTCTAAAAAATAACCGGTTTTAAAAAAGTATCCAATTCTAAATATGTAACCGGTCCAAAAAAGTACCCTAAAGAGAATCCGTTTCTGGAAAATTCAAAAAAAAAGCACTCTGTTCCAAAATGTACCCGCCTGTAAAAAAATATGAGAGGTTCAAAAATCCGCCAGGTCCTTAAAAAGTACCTGCTTAAAATTACCTGATTCTTACAACGTACCACGGTCTAAGGATGTACCCGATTCTAAAAGGTACCCTGGTTCAAAAAACTAGACGGTTCTAAAAAAGTAGCCGGATCTAAAAAAGGACCCGGTTCTTAAAAAGTACCCTGTTTTTGAAAAGTACACGACACTTAAAATCTACGTGGCTCCAAGTTATTAAAAGAACCCGGTTGTAAAAAAGTACCCGGTACTAAAAAAGCACCCGAATCGAGAGAATTTAAACGGCATCCATCACTTGGAGTCTCTTCCGACCGCTAGAAATAAGCCAACTATGGTACGCAAATATTTGAGGGGGCCAAAACTAAGCAAATATCTTATACGAACTATATTACATATAAAATTAAAGAAAAAAAAACTTTTTTAAAAATAAGCTTTTATTATTGGTTAATAAAATTAACTAAAAAATAAAAAATATTAAAGAAACATTTTTTCTTATATAAGCTTTTATTATTGGTTAATAAAATTAACTAAAAAGTAAAAAATAATTTGACTGTAAAGAAATATAACACTTTATAAGTTCATTATAACGTTTGACGATAATTAGGCTTCTTCTTCTGCGACAAAAAAAATTCATATTGTAAATTTTGATGGTATAATTAAGAACATTTAGGACCTCCTTTTCTTGCTATCACAATGTAACTTGCTTTTATTAGAACAATTAGGACTGTGATATAAGCTGTAAGATTTAATAATTTAGGTGTAAAGTTTTAATGTTAAAACTATATTATTATGTACAATATGGAATTTTTTTGTTGCAGAAGAAGCCTAATTTTCGCTAAAGGTTATAATAAACTTACAAAGTGTTATATTTCTTTACAGTCAAATTATTTTTTACTTTTTAGTTAATTTTATTAACCAATAATAGAAGCTTATTTTTAAAAAGTTTTTTTTTCTTTAATTTTATTTAATTTTTAGTTAATTTTATTAACCATTAATAAAAGCTTTTTTTAAAAGTATTTTTTTTCTTTAATTTTAATTTTGTTTATTTTGTTCCCACGAGTATAGGACAAAAACGGTCCATCCCCACAGAGGTCTATTGTAGAGGGATAAGGTCTTCAATATAACAGGGTTCACCCTGATACCTTGAGGCGCAACGTTATAGATATGAAATTTTTATACACCTTCATATTATTCAGCCCTCGGCACCTGCTCACCTTGGCATTGGGTCATAAATACTAATAATAAATCTGAAAAAATCCACATTAATAACCAACAAATTTTCTCTGTGGCAGCCGATCTCTCAGGTAACTTTTTTGATACTCTAATATATCCGCAGCAATTTGAGTATGAGTACGTATAAAGCAACCAAGCGCAGCTAGCCTGATCTATTCTTTTACATACAAAAATTGATGTGTAAGTATAAGCTATGATGCATATGGATACAAGCGACAACGGGCTCTCAAGAACAATTCTCGTGTTTGGTCTGCTTTGGTATGCAATTTTAATTGAAATACGAGGCAAAAGTTTGCTTCGATGGGTGAAGTTCAAAGCGCATCTTCTAGCGTAACTAATCAGTTATCAGCTGAGTGAATGGAATTGTTCTTTTCAAACGATAAGTTGAGACAACTGTCAACAACCAATCGATAAAAAAGTTGAGTGAATGGAGTGGAAAATTTTTATGCTCACTAATGTGTCGTAAAATTGCAACTGTGCGTTCCAAGAAGTTATTACTAATCAACTTCACCAGCAGTTGTGCTTTTGGAATGCGCCCCATGCTTTGTTCAACTCATGCGAATGAATTTGTATATATGTGCATACACATGTTCACGTGTTCTTGCAACAATAAAACGTTAAAACATACATAGATATGAATATATAGATTTTCGAGAAAACATATCGTATGTGTTTGCGAAAAGTGGTTTCACTTCGGATATCAGCATATTCGGTAGTCAGATCATTCGCGTTCAACGCTAACGCGGTGTTAGGATGAAAACGACTCTCAACCAAATTACTGTATTACTGTTACGAATAGATACGTTTAAATAACCCTGACTGAGTATGAGTACACGATTTTTTATATCATGATCCGAATATATTGGGGCATATTCATAATCGAAATAAAATGTGACTAAGTTAGTTGAAGCATTTTTGACAGAGAGCACATATAAAATTGTGTCAAACAGTGTTAACTAACTTAAAATCATATTTTATTGTGACTTTGCCTATGTCGCGTTCAGTTTACAACTAATCATTGCAGATCTCTGCTCTGTGGTTTAAATCCATTTTAAAATAAAATTCAAACTTTTGCTTAATAAAATTCCATCGCCAAAAATCTGTAAAACAAACTCAAGTGTACAGAAAAGTATACAATATTTAGCGATAACAGCCTAATTTCTACGTTCGTTGTATACACAAACAAAGCGAAGTTACCTTCGTTCTTGAGCCGCTGTAGGTTATTCACCTTCCCTCTAAACAAAGAAAATGGAAGTAAGCGTGGGATTCACCACGGGGTAAAGAAATTTTCTCATATAAAATGGCAGGGTGAATCCCATACCCGCGGAGTAATGGCATGGAATTGCTACAGCGGTTCGTGTTCGTGGTTCCCGCAGTTCGTTAATAAAAAAAAAAAAAAAAAATGTAAGGCGCGATAACCTCCGAAGAGATCTAAGGCCGAGCTTCTCTTCCAATTTGCGTCGTGCTCCTCTTGATTTTCCCTACATGATTTTATGCCGACTCCTAACGGCATCTGTAAGGCAGACGAGTTTTCACTGAGAGCTTTTCATGGCAGAAATACACCCGAAGCGCTTGCCAAACACTGCCGAGGGGCGACCCCGCTTAGAAAAATTTTCTTCTAATTGAAAAACCTTATTTCTAAAAATTTTGATGTTGTTTTGCCCGGAGTTCGTTAATATGCAATATAAATATCTATAGTTACAAGCAACAATCGCCTAAGTCTCAGACTCCACGGATAGGTACCGCTGTAGCTAGGCCGGGTTTGTCTGGGACTTAGGCTTTTATTACTTGTGAGCACAAATCTTTACCGATAACTCTGTTATCGATTTATTTATCGAATTCTCGCAAAGTAATATTTCATTGTCATCAGAGTTATACATGCGTGCAAAATTTCAGCTCAATCGGACACCAGGAAGTGTATCAAATTTAACTTGCCAGAAGTGAAAATAAATAAAAGCTTATAATAAAAAATAGCATTGGGAGAGTATTAGGTGCATAACAGGCTCTAGAGAATTGACTTTGACTTTCCTAAAAGTAGTTAGTTAAATGACACTTGAGGCTTTCGACTTGACTACAACAGGACGCTACAGTCTCGAAGACAATGAAGCGATCTTTTGCTGATAGACGGGTTTCCTTAAAGGCATTAAAATTCAAGTTCGCGTAGGAGTTGAGCACCGCTGGCATTCATAAGGCATCTCAAAGTCTCCCGTTTCTGGATCTCCGAGCATAGCAGTTTTTAATGAGGCAGCTAATAAAGGTCATGAAATTGAACAAACGAGGCGAATAAGTTCGAACTACTATCTTATGAGAAAACTCGAGAAACATACTGCTGTTGACCCAGAGAGATGATTGTAGCATCTCAAGGTTTTTGTGAATATATGTGGATGACTAAGAACTGCAGAAAAGAGGATTCAACTTTCTGTCTTTCTTTCCGACATTATGGGTAAGGTTATGATGGTGTATAAGTTACTTCTACTTAAGTTAGAGGTTAGTGAAGAATAATTAGGAAGTTTCTGATGGGATAAGTTAGTCCACCTTCTTTCCAAACGTAAGTATCCAATTTCATGCCATTTAATTCAGGAAGACATAAGAGCGTCGAAACGCGCAGGAGAGAAAGGGAAATTTAACTTTTCCTGCTAATTTCTTCGCCGTAAAGCTGCCTAATAGCAAACAGGAAAAAGTTGGAAGTTAGTAAGTTGCCTCGACCAAAAACTTAAGCCTGAGTTTTTTTTTCGGAAAAGGTTGTATATAATATGACATATATACACATTTGTTAATGCAAATATCTTTTTAAGTTGAAAGAGAATTTGATAGCTGTAACCTCTGCATCAACGCCCCAGCAAGTAATAGTGCTTAGAGGCAAATAAGATTCACAGACTCAAAAGTTCGAGATGAAAAAAAATGTCGCCGAGGCAGTCGGGCTAGTACCGCAGCACAGCGGAATCTTATGCGGCAAAGAACTGCCCGCTTCCGCAATACTCCACCAACTTTAGGGTAGTGTTTCTTCGGCTACAATAACAACAACAATTTTTTTTTATTTAACTGCGATAATTCATCTTTTATTCCATGAAAAAATAACTTTAAACAAGCAAAAAAGGCGAAAAAATGCATGAAAATTTCGACAAAAATACGCAGCATTTCAAATATAATAAGTTTTTGTTTTAAAGAGTTTACAGTGAAATACTTATATCACCTTGTAAAATATTTTAAATTTATAGTGCGTTCTAAGGAAACCCGGTCCATCAAATTGATACTTAGTCAGTGTGCGATCGTTATATAACCCTAACTTTAAACCGGTAAAATACTACGCCACGTATATTTTAATTGGTATTTAGCACGTTTATAAACTCTGCAAAAAATTTATTGCCATTGCAACCATTACACACTTCCGTTCATTAAGATTACCTCCAAAGTGTATGTTTTGTTGTTTAATATCGATGGCATAGGAGCTACTGTACAAAAGACTTAAGCAACAAACTTGTCTTTATCGGCAATGCTAAAAGTTTACAGAAAATAAATAGTTTTTTGTTTTTTCAAATACTGTTTATTGTGATAATGTACGTAATAATTAGCACATAGACATTTTTATATATCAAAAATGCATACTTTTTTAGATTGGCTAATTTTTCAATATTTTTAACGCAATCGCTGGAGACCATTGCTCAGCCTCTAAACGAACGTCTAAGAAAGCAACAGTCTGGTTCTCGTCCTAATCGCTCCTGTACTGACAACATTAACGCTATGCGAGCTATCATAGAACAATGCACTGAGTAAAACAGCACGTTGTATGCAATTTTCGTAGACTATGAGAAGGCTTTTGATTCTATTAGAAGGGACTGCATCTGGCTGGCCTTGCAGAGAATTGGAGTTCCTCAAAAAATTATTAACAATATAATATTATATTATGCTGACGATGTAAAGCTTTTTAAACCTATACTCACCCCGGAAGACAGATTGCTCCTTCAAGAAGATCTCGATAGTTTAGTCAAGTGGTGCATTATTAATGATATGAGCCTCAACTTAAATAAATGTTAATTCATGATTTTTGGTAGAAAATGATTTCAAGTGCACAATTACACGGTTGGTGACTACCGGCTAGATTTATTGACCTGGGTGTTACATTTGACCAAAAACTTGTCTTTAAATTTCATATTGAAACTTGCGTGACCCGATCTAAAGGAATTCTTTTTTTTGTTAAAAGATAGTCTAAGAAATTTAAGATACAAAATCTCTCTTTGCTGCTTTAGTGAGACCTATACTGGAGTACGCATCAAATCTCTCGTGACAAGCTTAAATCGGTTCAAAAATAATTCCTACTTTTTGTTTTGAGTCATTTGGCGTGGGATCCAACAAGAAATCTTCCCTCTTACAACAGTCGGTTAAAGCTTGTAAACCTCCCTTCTCTCGAGAGTCGCAGGGAAATGATTGGTGTATTGTTTATGGTGAAATTATTAAGTGGAGCTGTGAATAGCCCATTTTTACTTAGCGAGATCAAATATAATGATCCCATGAGGCTATCAAGGCATTTCCATCCGCTTTTTTTGAGCACATGCAGGTCGAATTTCGAAATGCACGAAGCTCTTCGTTGTTTGTGCCTGTATTTTAACAAGCATTATAGTAATTTTGAACCGTCGGACTCGCTTTTCAAAATAAAGAGGTGTATTCTATTTGAGTTAAATTAGTATATATGTATATATGTTTCAAATAACTAACTATAACTTACCGTTACTCCATTTTATGTATATATAATATATCAGCTCTTTCTGTGCGGTTCGCGTCAGCTCCCTTCTGAGCACCTTTCGTTAGCCCCCTACTGGGCAATAAGTTCCTTTCTGACCAATTCGCGTCAGCTCCCATCTGAGCACCTTCGTCTGCCCCTTACTGGGCATATGTATACATAACTCATACCCTCTTGTAAAGTTAAGTTATTTATTTAAATTATCGCGCATATAATTATACATGTCACCTCTTAATATCAAATATGTAACTATAACTCTTAAGATCGTTTACTTAATGTTTTACACTGCACATTCCTTTTGCATAGGACATACTATTTGTAAATGTACTGCTATTTGCTATTTAGTATGTTTAAATTGCTCAATTTGTAGACTATTAAATAAATAAATAAATAAAAAAAATAAGGAAAAGCTATGAAAGCTCAAAATGCAGAGTATTGCATAATGGGAAACTAAGCAGTGTGTTTGAATCGACTACAGGTGTCAAGCAGCAGGGGTGTATATTATCCCCACTGTTGTTTATTGTGGTCTTGTACTGGGTGCTTGAAATATTTGACTAGCAAAATAGGGGCATAAACTGGAGACTTAACTCCAGTCTTGAGGATTTGGATTACGCAGACGACATTGTCCTGTGTCACACACACACCAGCACATGCAGGCAAAACTCGACGACCTGCATCACCAGTCGCCAAAGTTTGGGTTTAAATAAAATATAAGGAAAACCGAATCTATGCGCATTAAAGGTAACAACTCTGCAAATTTCCCAATTTATGGCCAAAATGTTGTAGATACCGAAAGCTTTACATACTTGAGAAGTATTGTCGCCGTAGGTGCTGGTGAAAAAAGAGATATAAACGCTCGAATCCAAAAAGCCCGGGGAGCTTTTGCCAGACTTCGTGGTGTATGGCGCGCTAACAACCTTCGAAATGAAACAAAAATAAAAATTTTTAACGCATGTGTGAAATCTGTTTTGTTGTACGGCTCGGAAACCTGGCTTGTAACTGCTGAAACTAAAGCCAAGCTACAGTCCTTCATTAACCGCTGCTTGAGAAATATAATGCAGATATGGTGGCCTAGAACGATATCGAGCGAAGAGATATGGAGGCTGACCAACCAAACCAGTGTACATATTGAAATACGGAAGCGTAAATATGGCTGGATAGGCTACACATTACGAAAGCAATACGATGACATTGCAGATGCTGCCTTTACCTGGAATCCTCAATGGACACGATGCAGGGGCCGACCAAAGATGACTTGAAGGAGAACGGTTCTTCAGGAAACTGTCAAATCGTTTAACGAGTTAAGACAACTAGCACGAAATAGAGATAATTGGAAAACTTTTGTTGAATCCTTAAGCTCCTAATGGAGTATGGAATAAATAATAATTATAATGAATGACTAAAATCGCCACCATAATTCTGGTTTCTTTATAAGCATATTTAAAGGGAACCCTGTATTTTATAAAAAATAACTCTTCCTGTGTTCTACGTATTTCATATAAATCTTAGAAACATAATTCACATTTTTCGAACTCACCTGCATGCGAATTCCGTCTCGTTCAAGCACGACTCAAATCAATACTGCCGTGATTCAACTAAGAAGTTTCGTTTAATATAGCCATTCAATTTGTAGCCCTGAACACGATCAATATACCATGCACGCTTTGGTACAAGGACATTTCCGTAAGCAAGATTTTTGAGTAAAAATCAAATTTTTAAATAGAAATCAAAATTTCTGTAAGTAGTTTTTTTCCTAAACATGAAGGGAATTGTTTTCGGGCTTCAGGCGGCTTTCTGGAGCATAGGGGTATCACTACGCGATAAATTAGGTGTTGTTTTCGTAATGCATTTGAGACTTACTTCGAAATTATGTTCGAAACATTTCGGCACCCCATGGGGACCACTTCGGATGACTTTGATCCATTTCGGGACAATCTCTCCATAATTTAAGATTTGTGTCCGGGACCAAAACAGGGCTATATTTTATAATTACAAGATAATTTGGGGTCCTTTTTAGGTTTATTTCGAAATTGTTTACGCTAACAATTTGGGACATTTAGAAATTATTTCGTTACTATAAACGGGTCTGTTAGTGATCAATTCCGAACCATTTAGAAACTGCTTTACGACCATAATCGAGCTACTAATGCATATTTTCGAAATTTTGATGAGACTTTGGAGTAACATTAAGTACGTTAAGATCTCGGTCGATTTGCAGCCATTCCAGGATCGTTTCAAGACAATCTCTGGAAAATTTCGGTACTATCTCCGGAACATTTGGGGGCTCTTCTTGGATTATTTAGCGAAACTTCATTCCAGTGATTCGGGATCAATTCATCGAATAGTTATAGATTTATTTCGCGACTGCCTTTGGGTCATTTCGGAAATTTGTTGGCATAATTTTTTAATTATTTCGATGCTAAGATCAATTATCGAATATTTTGTGATATTTTGGGACTACTTCGAAATCAATTCTTTGGATAGTTTTAGGATTATTTCTGGATTGCTTGCGGACTATTTTGGTGTAGTTTCTGACACATTTCTATTTCATATGGAACTCAGTTATGAAATATTGCAGAGCCATTAGACTGGGTTGGTCCCATATAAAAAAAAAAAAAATTTTTTTATCCTTCGAAATACAGTCAAAAAGGTGTTTTCGTTATACCTTGGTTATTTGACGTCCGATTTTTAAAATTAATATGTCATTATTTTGGCATTGAGAAGCTTCACATTTCCGTTTAATGTCCTTTTAAGCTATGAGCTCAGACTTCTTACTACAGTCAGGCTCTGACTTCTGACTTTTCACCTCGTATAACAGCTGTTATACTAAATTTCTCAAAAAAAGAATTCAGCCCATCAAATAAGGGAAAAAAGCAGACCAGGCCCACATTTTTACTTTTTCAATTTGTTGAGCGCGTTAAAAAAAAAAACATAAAATTTCGAAATGTAGAATTTCGAACTTCGAAAGCCGATATCTATTTTTTGAAGGCTAACTTCGAAAAACGGAGGTAGCACTTTGTTTACTTAAGCGTCCATCTCTACAAAAAAGTGGGATGTGTCAATACCCAGAAAAAAAGTTGATTTTTCGCATAGTGTTATTATTATAAATACGAAACAACAGGCTTGACTCACTTATTTACTTTGACTTCGCCTATTTATGATATTTGGCATATCTTTATTAACGTTTCAATGCAAACCCTAATAATAATTTTCCCTCCAAAAATATCATGAGTTTCAGGTCTAAGTATAATAAGAATCAGGTAAAAAACAGTTGCAATAAATATTGAAAGTGCTATAACTTCTTTGTTTATTATTTTAGTAATATGGTTTGAAAGCAACATTTTCTTGACTTTTTAAGTCCTTTCGTTTGGTAAGGAAAAAATGATACTTTGGGGGGGGGGGGGGGGGGGGTACAATTTTCTTAGCTGACCTAATCATGTGAAAACGACTTCATAGCTTAAAAGGACATTAAACGGAAATGTGAAGCTTCTCAAGGCCAAAATAATTACATATTAATTTAAAAAAGCGAACGTCAAATAATCAAGTTACAACCTTTTCGGCTGTATTTCAAACGATAAAAAAAAAAATTAAAAATTTTTTTCCGAAACCCTCTCAATATAATTTTTAAATCTAGGGGCGGATATTAGCAGCTTTTTTTTTGTATGGAAACCATCCCAGTCCAGTGTATATTAGTATTTTGTGAATTTAAATTTCAAAATATATTCAGAAATATGGAATTTTTTTATTTCGTCGGTAAAATTGTTCTTTTTCGATGTTTCAATAAAAAATCTCACAAATTATGTAACTGAAACTATGCGAAATAGTTACAATAACGTTCAAGAAAAAATTCGAATTGAAGAAAATTAAGAAAATTTCAAACCTTTTCGAAATTATTTTAGACACTGGAGTCTATAGTTTCAGTTTTCAATTCTATTAAGAATAAAAAATCCCTTTCTCCCTCACTTACCGGGCACATTCAAGGAACGCCTTATACGTCCATGCGATATCAGTGACTTGAATTCACCACCCATATCCTCTTGATCGCAATGCACCGGTTCGCATGTGGGCATGCAAGGTGTAACCAAAGCACGGAATTGTACAACTTCCGATGAAGGAAATTTGAATGCATCAAAACGCGACAATAGAATATAACCAGTCAACGAGCTTTTGTAAATTGGTCCCAAAATAAAATGATCCGTAGGGCAACCATTTGAATCGGTCAACGTTATTTCGGCATTATCACCACCATCCATAGCAAGCAATTCACGTACAAATATCTCATAGGGACTATGTTCATCGAGTATTTCAAATCCAGCGCCAATGGATCACCGACCTCAGCTGAGCGCATCACATCAGAACCATCACGTGATGTAATCTTCAAAATAACATTTGGTGAATCAACAATCACCTCCTCACTCAGTGCTGGCTCATTATCACCTTTTACACCTAAATCAACATCATTTGTTACCGATTTATATGTTAAATCATATTGACATGTAACAGCGAGTCCCAAATCGGATGATGTGACAATTGTATCATGATGTTGTATCACCACGTCGTTCATATAACGTCCTTAACCGCTTTGACGTACATTACATTCTAAATCTTGATAACCCATACGCAGTTCAAAGTCTAGCGCAGTTTTAACATGAATAGCACATGATTTTGTTGAGCCTTTGGGGTAGGCTTTGCCATCGAAGAGTTTTGAGGTGCGTATACGTGCAAGCATATCACCCGCACCACATTCGATAGTCACATTGTAATAGGATGATAGCTCATAGGTTGCTGCCTCGGGTACTTCCAAATAGGGATCTTGCACATCAGAGAGTGTGGCGAGACTGTGATGCGATAGGCGGCAAACCATATCGCCAGTGTCACCATAATCGTAAGAGTGGAATCTACGGAGAGAGGAAATAAATGAAACATTTGTAATTTTCTGTGCCAGGGAAGTATAAAGTGCAATTCTCACACAATTTGTAAGTCTTTGTTAAGCGATTAAAAATTTTGTCAGTAAGAATATTCAAAACCACCACGATATAAATCTCTAACTCGTGCTATCTCCTGTTTTCTTTGAAACAACCACAAAAAACATTACACTGCCAAAGGCGCACGAGAAATGTGTTTGGACATCTTCAAACCTAGATTAGAAAACTTCGATAACTTTCTAATCATATCCCAGACCTACTGTGATCTATCCTTGCCAGTGTTGTCACAGAAACGCTGTGCAGAATTAACAGAATCACAACACTCAGAGCATTTCTGTGGTAAGTGCTCTGGAGGCACACTACGGCAATGACACTTATCCTAGTTCATGTTCCACTGGCAGACCACAAAATAGAAAGGAAAAAAATATAATTCCACGACTATGTTGCTGGTTCAAAGGTGTTCAAGAGAATTAATTTTAAAAAAGATTTCGGGTCATCGACTAAAGTGCAGACTCTCTTCAACCTAGTTTTTTAAACCTCAACCTACGCAAATCATTTTGTATCGAATATCTATACTATATTCTAAATATCCGTATCACTCCTCCATACCTTCGGGAAAGAAGTTCTGAGCACATATTGAGGTTTTCACATGGCTAGGAAAGAAGGTAACATTATTCGGAACCACAACCGCAAGTGCTACTATAACCATTGCCGTAACTAAATTTTTACAAGAAAATAATAACCATAAACCTTAACTAAGCGAAGACCGTATCCATAACATAATCGTAGCCGTACTATATTTGTAACCGTAACCGTAACCATAACGCGGCAAAATCACTAAAATGAACTGAAAATGTAAACATAATCATAATATAACTGTTAGTGTGATCGTAGCCGAACTTATAACTGTAGTTGCACATAAAAATAAATAAATGTAAGGCGCGATAACCTCCGAAGAGATCTAAGGCCGAGCTTCTCTTCCAATTTGCGTCGTCTCCTCTTGATTTTCCCTACAAATTGGCCGGACGGGACCTACATGTTTTTATGCCGACTCCGAACGGCATCTGCAAGGCAGATGAGTTTTCACTGAGAGCTTTTCATGGCAGAAATACACCCGGAGCGCTTGCCAAACACTGCCGAGGGGCGACCCCGCTTAGAAAAATTGTCTTATAATTGAAAAACCTTATTTCTAAAATTTTGATGTTGCTTTGCCCGGAAGTTGAACCCAGGGCATACGGTGTGATAGGCGGAGCACGCTACCATCACACCACGGTGGCCGCCGTAGTTGCACATAGTTAAAAATATAAACGTCACCGTAACTGTAACAGTAAACTTAGCCGTAAAGATTATTGAACTACACAACTGGAATAGTGAAGGCAACGTGATAGAAAAATTAACTGTAATTGTAAACGTAAGCACAAACGTGACGTAACCAAAAACGTTATCGAACATAACTGTAATATTGACGAAAACGTTGTTGAAAAATTAACCGTAACTCTAACCGTAACTGTAAAACATAACGTAATGAAAATCTTAATCGAGAACGTTATGTCACCGCGGTCAAAAGCTCAACTGGTGACATAACCGTAACTGAAGCAGTAATCGCAACCGCCCCTACAGCCTCAAGCAGTACTTCATACGTATCTATATTCATAAACGTAATGAAGGTGCTCACACATCTGGAACTTTCTTTCTAATAATAGTCAGTTTTTTCTTTCTTTTCTGAAAAGAAAGAAAAAGCGATTGAAATTATTTAAAACCTTTTAAGGAAATATTGCAACCAAATTACACATAAACTTTATCTGTGAATAGCTGTCATCTGTTACTGTATTTACATAAGAAAATTCTGAGTGACAGCAACGTTTGCTCTCATTGATTTAATCGCCTGTCGGCATTGTGCTGCCAATAGTTTTCTAGCAACAAGTGACAACCACACATTGCCTATTAAATCTACTAGTTTTTAGGTGCAAAATATAACAACAAATATTCGCAAAAGAATTATATACGATCAGGCTACATTTCTATATGAGATTTGCTTTTCATCTAAATTTGTTTTCTTGTTTTAGGATTTTATCATATTTCAGCACATCATTATGACTTCTCATCAAATTAAATATTTTCTTGTTAGCTTAAAAAATCACATACAAGTTTGTTGTTGTATGCACATTTGCACCCACTGCGCTTCACAATTTAACGTACACAAATATGATCAGCCACTTGTTATTGGAATTGCGTTGGCATTAATTTGCACACAATCGCATTTCCATTACAGAATTCTGAGCAAGTGGCAGTTGATTTGCTGCGCTACTTCCGTTTACTAAAGTCATGTCATCGTAATACAGCACGGCATCGCCATCATCATCATCAACTGATTAAGCAACACTTGTAGCAGCATGTTGCGGAAACAAGCATGTGTCATGTTGGCATCAAATGTTGACATGCTAATGTATTGGCATTTGTTTGGATGCAGCGGCGTGCAAGCGTTAGATTTTATTGACCATGTTTGTAGTTTGGAGCGCATCATCTGCTTGTGCTTTTTTATGAAATGTCCCATTGTTGTATTCTGTATATAAAACTATGACTAGTGTTCGACTGTAATTTGTTGGCACTGTATCTTCGCCGACGGAATAATAATGAGGCAGAACCAACTTGACCGCATTTAATGTCGAGCAAACGGAGCAGAGATGTATTTGCTTATATTTTAATGTTGTGCTACAAGGTGCTGCGAAAAATTGTGCAGGACAGCATGCAATTACGGTAGATATTGGGAGATAGGAATGAAGTTCACAGTCTTCAAAACTAGTTACTGTCAGAAAAATTAGTCGCTTCTGCAGGATAAAAATAAAAGATAGCAGGTAAAAAAGATTGAAGAATGCTGCCATAACTGACGGTAGTATCGCTGAAGAAAACCGGTGGCAGATGTCAAAAAGAACCGGTGAAATGTAAGAATATCTTCAAGCGGAGGTAGCAACGGAGAGTGGATAGTTGACTTGTGTCCCAAAACTACCTTCCAGTTAGGCTGTTGAACACTTCGGTTGGGGGTTTTGAATGGTGAAACCTTGATTTATGGCTGGTAATAGTGGTTATATATAGGTGCATGGTGGAACGATGGGTGGTTGATCGGTGGGCAAGGTTACTAATAGGTATAGAACTGTGACACCCGCTGTCGATGTGCATTACTGGCTTCTTTTTTAAATACAATCTAGATTCCCTGAAGAAGACGAGGAAGGGTCGAAACGCGTAGTAGGAAATAAAAATATATTTGCCTACCATTAAGTTCAAATTTGGTATACAAAAACCTGATTTTGGTTCATGATAAAAAGTGGATGGTTTAAGGTCAAAGGAGAGGTTCGAACGGTGCATAGTAAAACGGGCAACGGCTAATCGGTGTCAACGTTACGGTAGATCGGCGAATGATGAGCTCACGTCTCAATAGCAGGGGTGCATTGCTAAATGATTACTCGACATCATCGTGGTAAACTCTCGATGTTTTTCGGCGCTCTCTGTCAAATACAACGCAAATGCTTCTTCCTTTTCCTTTTACCTTGTTCTCAAATTTCTACCTCTTTCACTTTCTTATTATCTTTCTCTATCTTCCTAACTCACTCTAATAACCCTTACATTAATCCCTCTCTACATAAAATCCTCAACCCTGTCTCTAAATGCATTTAGTTCACCATTGATTTGTACTCCCTTTATCTTGAGCTCTAAGCATCTTTTTTTCTCAGTTTTCATTTGTTTCACCACCAATCTGTCATTACTCCTCTCTCTGGCTCTATGCATATTTTTTCTTCTATTCTTCATATTGCTTTTCTTTATTATACAGTTTTCTGACGCCCTATAGCGCTCTTTTTCGCGTCCTCCGTCCCTCTTTCATAGTGTTTATGTCTTTGCCTTGCCTTGAACTCTTCTCCGTCCTACCCTTTCTTTCATCTATTTTTTCCTATCTTTTCGTTTTTATTGATATTTTTTCACAATGCCACTGAGAAAGTCGTTAACGTTGCCACCTATCCGATATACTTTAGAGTGCACTTTTGAAGTAAGTTTTCTCTCTAGAGTTGCAACCCAAAACGACTATGTATATATTTCTTTGTATATTCACTTAAGTCTCGGAATATATTTACATAGTTGCCACCTATTTTTTTAAATTGAATGGAATGCGGTAAAGTGGGTATCAAATGAATGATATTTACATAGTATTTCAAAGCAGGGATGTTATCCACCTATTTGAAACTAAAAAAATATTTGGATATCCCAATATGAGAATGAAACTTAATTTATTTTGAATCGTATTGCAAGAGAGATAATTTTGAGCAGAGTTGCCACCTAGGCCCTGCACCTAACTTATTATTAACATTAACCTAGTAGTGTTTAGTATTTTGTAAGAAATGTTTTCAAATAGGGTTGCCATCTACGAATATATCGTTAGTTTAATTCACAAAGGCCCTAGCCAACACATTTAAAATTTTACGGGAGAAGCAAAAAATATTTTATTTTGACATTCACTATATGCAAATATGAATTTTTAAAAGTAGCATATTTCCGTCGTTATTGGATCTAACAAATTAAAATTTTTACAGAGGGTGTATTTTAATATGACATACTAGAATCTGTAAAAAATGCAATTTCGAAAAACTTGTTGATTAGGGCCTTTGTGAATTAAGCCAACTCCCTTCTATATTTCATCGGAAACTGCTTATAGATTATATATATATGTAGATAATACGCTATATGCCATGCTTTCTTCTAAGCTCTGACTAGTTAGGATTTTTTTATAAAAGGTTGCCATCTGCTTGAAATTAAAATTTAAATTGTATTGAATTTGATCGATAGTTTAAGTAAAATATTTCTATAGAAAGTCCGAAAAATTTAAGCTGAAAGGTTTTCACTAGAAAGCATTCGTGCAATAGATTTTTTACAAATTACAAAGTTTTACAAAAACTTCGATTAAATTTATCGATAGTTTAAGTAACAGATTTCTATAAAAGGTTATCGGAACTTCAAAGTGATAAGATTTCTTGAAACGTGTGGCTTTTATGTGTTAAATACTATTTTCATGAAGCTGCTGAGTCTTACTATTGAATAATATCGAATTAATCAATAGCTTTTGTGAAAAAATAAGAAAAATTACCGTTTTTAAGAAAGGAGAGTTTTTCCTTTAATCTGTATCGAGTTTCAAATATAGTTTAGATTTATACAGACAATTTTCGATACATTGGGCAAGCGTTTATTACGAAAAGGATTGATTTTATATGTTATCGACTTTTTCGAAATTTAATTCGAACAACAATCCTTTCCGCGCAGTATTCGATAATTTAAATAAATATGTTCATAGAAAGTCGTAAAAACTTCAAAGAGGGCTTCGGCAAAAACATTGCTGTTATCGATTTTTAGGAGCCTGTAGTCTTTTAGAAAAATATCCTATTTATTTCCAATCAAAACGAAGGGTAAACCACCAAAACCTGGCGTGTACACTACGTGTTGTGTACCGGGTGTGAGTATGATCTAATCAACAGCTCTACTGGCAAACAAGTGAGCCAAAGCTGCTGTTAATGCAAATAACAAAAGCAAATCAAAGAAAAGAAAAAAATATCACCAGACCACACGCAGCGTTAACCTTGCCACTAGCCAAATCAGTAAAGCCACACAGCAAAGTGCCATCTCAGTAGCCATGCAGCGAGCGTTTGTAATGATACACATTGCACGAAAGCGCAACCATACAACCAATTAAAGAAAAAAAACTAACATTATTTGGCTATTGCAATATTTGGCACAATCTAACAATCCAATTGAAGTAGCAAACTATTTCTATTATTTTTATTTTTGAACTTTTTATTTTATTCCTATTTCATGATTTTTTGGAATTCAGAAATGCTTAAGATACGATTTGGCTAAAAGTTCAGCTTTAATTGACATAAATAAATGTTACTGCCAGGTTTGCCTATTTAAGGCAATCGTACCACGAGCGAACACTTGTACTCAAGAAGGTGAAAGTCCTTGTCATCACACACATACCCATATGTTTATTTACATATATATAGAGCAATAGCCTTACATGGGATTTTGCGATTTTTGCATGTGGCGCATATTTTGCATGCACATGTGCAATGTGTATATGTATTTGTGATTTCTGTGCAATTTCCTGGAAGCATGATAAGCTCATATGACCATGAGTAACTAGGTATATATTCTGGCTTATTAGTTTCTATGCACATGCTTACATATTAGTATGTGGGTATATGATGCTTATTGCCTAACAGGTAGAGTGGACCAAACAAGGACTGCTTAGAGATTTTCGATAGCACTCACTCAGCATTCATAGTAGTAGACATTCATTAAAGTATTCTTGCGCAACATGAAATTGAATTGGTTTTGAACGATGACGCTTCCATTAGATCTCCAATTTGTAGATGGAATGTGTTTGCTAATTCTTGGACGGTTACCTTCTCCGGTACTGAGATGTACATATGTACGTATGTACCTGCTGCACCCGTACTGGTTTTGAAGCCAAGCACTTCTAGAGTAGTAGTAGTGCTCACGCGGCATTGGACAATTTGGGTACATGCGGCACGGATGAAACTGGAACACAATACCTCCGTTCGCAGCTGCAATCGTCCGGAGGCGGAGGAAATGGTTGAGCATCTGCTGTGCGATTGCCCAGCACACTGTCTAAGCAGAATAGAGTTTCTTGGAAAGCCCTTTTTCGAAAGACTCCCAGAACTCAAGGATGTTAGGCCGGGAACACTTCTCAAATTTATAAACTCCACGGGATGGATATAGGGGGCGGGTTTCCCTGAAGCGCTTGAAAATACTTATCAGTCTTCTGACAACGCCCTCTCATTGATTAACTCCCGAGTTGTGGTATCAAAACGGCGCATAGGCGCTAATTGGAGTCAATTGGGACTCACCACTCCAACCAACCAACCAACCAGCTCTGTAATTCCCCCAATAACCATTTTTCGCTATTCCTTTTTAGAATTTCGTATAGTTTTTATAAGATAACAAAAAAAAAAATATTCTTTCAGGCACGATCATTACTGACGTGTTGAAGCCACTGGGTTGTTTGTCCTACCTCCGATGCGTAGGTGGATATCTCTTAAATTTTTTTTATCCGTGTATTGCGGTGATTTCTTAAAGGCAACCATGTTCACTTCCAGGCACATAAATTGTTTTCTAAGCGGAGGATCAATGCTATAGAAGCAGCGACTAGACGACTGCATAATAGAAAATTTCCAGATACCATATTTTGCTGACAGCTGGGTCGTTGGCTAGGCATTATAATAAAAGTTGATAAAATCTGAAATTGTGTATATTTGCCGAGCCCTGTTGGCATCCACAGACCATTTTCATACTTCATTATTGCTGACTGTACTTTTGGCAACGAAATATGTATCGCGTAGAGTGATATCGTTGATGAGACAAATACAACTGATTTTCTGCGGTTAATCGAAGACCACACCGCTAAGGTAACCAATTTGTTATAAATCTACCGCAATGAGTGTGAAGTTTCTGGATCTTTATATTCAACATTGAATAGGAACGAACCACATATAACGAGATTCCTTTACACACAGTTGTTGAAATTGATTTAATTGTCCCTATTCGAATAAATATACGCTCTGCAACTGACATCTTACATTATCGGTACATTCATTCCCTTTTCGATTTAATATGCATTTCGAGGTCAACCTTATAATGTTTCGTATGGATTCATCTCCTGATCTTGACAGGTGGCTTGCAGTAGCTAAGTACCTATACAACTTTTATCATCAAGATTACCTTGAATTCTTTGAATCCAAGTGTTCAAGGTTCAAGGCTTTTCTCGGGCACCAATCCTGCTGATTGACTCGGTGTAGCCTTGGGCCTTTTTACTTTATACTAAACGCAAGTTTTAAATTCAGTAACAAAGTAAGAACAGCCAACGCGTCTTTGAAAGTTAAAAAAAAGTGCTCAAAAGCCACATACCGTGCATATCAAAGACCAGGAAATAATTTCGTTCAACACAAATAGCTATGAATAATTGCAAATCGTAGTGGCAACTGCAAAAATTGCGTGAGTAAAACTTATTTTGTGCGGCAGCAAGTGTGCAGTCTTGGTCGCGTTTCACGCTTCGTCTTGGCAGTCTGTTCATCTGGGTGGGTTGTGCTGATTGAACCGAGCCATTGAGTATCAGTTCACACACGTAAACGCAAACAATAAATAAATAACAGCAATAAGCAACAATATTGCCAGCGCAACTAATTTTTGTTGAGCTAATTATAAGTCAGATTTGAGTAAAAAACGATTGCTTTTTGTTCAAAGTACAAACGCAATGCTTGCACAAACAGCAGCTTAGAGGTAAAATGGATCAATGATGTTTTTTCGGTTAGACTTTTTGCAAACTTGTATAATAATAAATCGTCTTAAACGTTGCCCCTGAATACCTAAATTATAAAGAATTGTAAACTGAATTCTAAATTGCATCGACCGAAACAATGGCCGACTTCAGTGTCGTTTTAGACTGATAGTCGCAATGTTGTGCGGAATCACGTCCATCTCGATAACAATAATAACCATGTAAGTATTATGGGTATTTTATTTCATATAGGGTTCTAAATACGTCTTTTCCAGCATACTGAAATTAGTGGCTCCTCCCTTTTGACTTTATGTCAATATCTTCTTTATTAACTAATGAAGTATTAGCACAATTGGAAAATCTAGAAACTTGTTATTTTAGTGGCTCAAGTCCGACTCCTATTCACATCTTAAAAGTTGTCCTTAATTCCTATATCAATGCAAATTTATATACCGGTAAAACCTTCTAGCTGCCGCTCGATTAATATGAAATCTGAAATATATCAATGAAGTTAAAAATGAGAGCTTTTCAATATTCTATATTGGCTGATTCTGAAATATTTCTATCAAAGGTGTATCTTTTGTGTCTGTCACTACGATCATTCCGACAACAATATAGAAATAATCAAAGTGATATTATGACTAATTTTGTCCCTGTGGGATCGGTAGTACGTCGCTTCCAACGTCGCAAAGCGCCAGTTATCATGTTGATCGAAATCTTGCTTTCCTATGGCATAAATAACAAAATTGTATAAACATAATTATTAAAAAATAAATAAATGTAAGGCGCGATAACCTCCGGAGAAATTTTAGGCCGAGGTTCTCTTCCAATTTGCGTCGTGCTCCTTTAAGTTTTTCTTAAAAATTGGCGGGACGGGACGTACTTGTTTCATGCCGTCCCCGAACGGCATCTGCAAGGCAGATGAGTTTTTACTGAGAGCTTTTTATGGCAAATCTTCGATGTGATAGGCGGAGCACGCTACCATCACACCACGGTGGCCGCCATAACATAACTATTGGAGTCTGGGAAAATTGGAAACAAGTCCTTTCCAAGTCCCAACAAGTTTGCTCCGGAATTCGTCCCCTAAAACTGGCGATTATTGTGTCATACCAAGACTTTGTGTAACTTTCCTTACAACTATACTGCAACCCCCAAGGCAGAGAGATGCACTCATAACTTTTAATACTTTTGAATCTATCGTCTTGAATGAAAACACGTGCTTACTAAGTAATATAGTTAAAAATAATAATTATGCACAATGCACAAACTATTCCAACCTAATCTCCAAGCCAGATACGCGTACGATCTCACGGCTTTATACTTCAATCTTCAAAAAAGGCGGATAATTACCTTCTAATCCTAAGTGGATTTGTCTTACCTTTTGATCAAAATTGCTCGGAATCCCGTCACCTCCGGCAACAACTTCATTACATGCAAGCCAGAACATAATAAAGGGTTAACAAGAAGTTATTTATATGTGCTATAGCTTTCATGTACGAAGATTATTCATTTTCAATCACAAGGAAGTAGGGTTGGATTATAAACTACTCTTACTCCTCTTAAACCCGTCCATACCGACATCAATAATGTAAATTAAAATATATGCTAAGCTTTAGCATTTAATCTGTAAATTTTTAGAGCTCAAATTCCTTCTCGGAATGTGGGTCCTATGTCCTACGGAAAGTATACAAATATTCAATTGGTTTTTATAAAATTTACATGTCTCATCTTACTTTTGACTCACTGTATGTAAGAACGTTTTTGCAAATTGCACAATTGCAAGACTGCGACCACCCTCCCATTAAATGTGGTAGTAAACAATTTTTTTTTTTTTTTTTTTTTTTTGAAATTGTATCACAACCCGTAAATTACAATTAATCCTGATGACCATCACTGCTGCTTGGCTGCTGCGGTTGAACAGCAGGAGCAATGGCATTAAATATGGGTATGTGCAACACAAAAGTAACGGATATAGACGAATGCACTAAAGATGCATCACCATCTATTAGATGTACATGTTTATGCTTATAACGACAACAACAACAAACAAATAACAACAACAATAAAAAAAAACAATATAACAACATAAAAGTAGCAAATTGAGTGGTGCGCATGCGCACCAAATCAAATAGACACCTCGCACGCAAACACCACAATTCAATGTTTAAGCCATTGCTAACAAAACCAAAACAACAACAATAACATTATTATTTGCAACGCATGCTAAAATAATTTGCTGTACCAGTTGCAGCGACGATTGTTATAGATTTTCGTAGACGCTTTATCTACATATTGGGAGGAGTGCAACTCATACGCATGCGCATTGCATACAAACAATTGTAGTGATGTAAATTTTATGCAATGAATACGTAATGTTGGTCTATTGGTAGTAGTCATCACTTATATCAACTTCAGAAACAAACATGAATTTATTACAAACGTTACGCTATTAAGCTACATGCGCTTTTGCCATTATAAGCGGCTTATATTTGTACAAAAACATACACCAATTTGTGTCAAGCTTAGTTTGTAATCCATGCGTTGAAATGTTGTTGGCGTTTGCCGGTTGCTATCATTCGGCGGAGCATTAACCAGATTTTAAAAATTGCTTATACGGTTCCTCGTAAACCTCACGTGAATATAAAAACTGCTATTGCATCCCACCTCTTCTGTTATCAAAAAAGAAAAAAAAAAACAATGCGGAAGGCTAAGTTCGGGTGTAACCGAATATTACATACTCAGTTGAGAGCTATGGAGACAAAATAAGGGAAAATCGTCATGTAGGCAAATGAACCTAGGGTAACCCTGGAATGTGGTTGTATGACATGTGTATCAAATGGAAGGTATTAAAGAGTATTTTAAGAGAGAGTGGGCATTAGGTCTATGGGTGGACGCCTTTTCGAGATATCGCCATAAAGGTGGGCCAGGGGTGACTCTAAAATGTGCTTGTACGATATGGGCATCAAATGAAAGGTGTTAATGAGTAGTTTAAAAGGGAATGGGCTTTAGTTCTATAGGTAAACGCCTTTTCGAGATATCGCCATTAAGGTGGGCCAGGGGTGACTCTAGAATGGGTTTGTACGATATTGGTATCAAATGAAAGGTTTTAATGAGTATTTTAAAAGGGAATGTGCCTTAGTTCTATAGGTAAACGCCTTTTCGAGATATCGCCATAAAGGTGAACCAGGGGTGACTTTAGAATATGTTTGTACGAAATGGGTATCAAATGAAAGATGGTAATGAGTATTTTAAAAGGGACTGATCCTTAGTTCTATAGGTGGACGCTTTTTCGAGATATCGCCATAAAGGTGGGCCAGGGGTGACTCTAAAATGTGCTTGTACGATACGGGCATCAAATGAAAGGTGTTAATGAGTATTTTAAAAGGGAATGGGCTTTAGTTCTATAGGTAAACGCCTTTTCGAGATATCGCCATAAAGGTGAACCAGGGGTGACTTTAGAATATGTTTGTACGAAATGTGTATCAAATGAAAGATGGTAATGAGTATTTTAAAAGGGAGTGATCCTTCGATCTATAGGTGGACGCCTTTTCGAGATATCGCCATAAAGGTGGGCCAGGGGTGACTCTAAAATGTGCTTGTACGATATGGGCATCAAATGAAAGGTGTTAATGAGTAGTTTAAAAGGGAATGGGCTTTAGTTCTATAGGTAAACGCCTTTTCGAGATATCGCCATTAAGGTGGGCCAGGGGTGACTCTAGAATGGGTTTGTACGATATTGGTATCAAATGAAAGGTTTTAATGAGTATTTTAAAAGGGAATGTGCCTAAGTTCTATAGGTAAACGCCTTTTCGAGATATCGCCATAAAGGTGAACCAGGGGTGACTTTAGAATATGTTTGTATGAAATGGGTATCAAATGAAAGATGGTAATGAGTATTTTAAAAGGGACTGATCCTTAGTTCTATAGGTGGACGCTTTTTCGAGATATCGCCATAAAGGTGGGCCAGGGGTGACTCTAAATTGTGCTTGTACGATACGGGCATCAAATGAAAGGTGTTAATGAGTATTTTAAAAGGGAATGGGCTTTAGTTCTATAGGTAAACGCCTTTTCGAGATATCGCCATAAAGGTGAACCAGGGGTGACTTTAGAATATGTTTGTACGAAATGGGTATCAAATGAAAGATGGTAATGAGTATTTCAAAAGGGAGTGATCCTTAGTTCTATAGGTAAACGCCTTTTCGAGATATCGCCATAAAGGTGGACCAGGGGTGACCTTAGAATATGTTTGTACGATATGGGTATCAAATGAAAGGTATTAATGAGTATTTTAAAAGGGAGTGACCCTTGTTTCCATAGGTGGAAGCCGTTTCGAGATATCGCCATAAAGGTGGACCAGGGGTGACTCTAGAATGGGTTTGTACGATATGGGTATCAAATGAAAGGTGCTAATGAGTATTTTAAAAGGGAATTGGCTTGAGTTCTATAGGTAAACGCCTTTTCGAGATATCGTCATAAAGGTGGACCAGGGTGACTCTAGAATGTGTTTGTACGATATGGGTATCAAATTAAAGGTATTAATGAGGGTTCTAAAAGCGAGTGGCCCTTAGATGTATATGTGAAGGCGTTTTCGCGATATTGACCAAAATGTGGACCAGGGTGATCCAGAAAATCATCTGTCGGGTACTGCTAATTTATTTATATAAGTAATACCACGAACAGTATTCCTGCCAAGATTCCAAGGGCTGTTGATTTCGCCCTGTAGAACTTTTTCATTTTCTTCTACTTAATATGGTGGGTGTCACACCCATTTTACAAAGTTTTTTCTAAAGTTATATTTTGCGTCAACAAGCCAATCAAATTACCATGTTTCATCCCTTTTTTCGTATTTGGTATAGAATTATGGCATTTTTTTCATTTTTCGCAATTTTCGATATCGAAAAAGTGGGCGTGGTTATAGTCGGATTTCGGCCATTTTTTATACCAAGATAAAGTGAGTTCAGATAAGTACGTGGACTAGGTTTAGTAAAGATATATCGCTTTTTGCTCAAGTTATCGTGTTAACGGCCGAGCGGAAGGACAGATGGTGGACTGTGTATAAAAACTGGGCGTGGCTTTAACCGATTTCGCCCGTTTTCAAGGAAAACAGTTACCGTCATAGAATCTATGCCCCTACCATATTTAAGAAGGATTGGTAAATTTTTGTTCGACTTATGGCATTAAAAGTATTCCATACAAACTAAATGAAAATGGGCGGAGCCATTGGGCGTGTTCTTCACCCGATTTTGCTAATTTGTTTAACACATATATAGTAATAGTAGTAACTATCCTGCCAAATTTCATTATGATATCTACAACGACTGCCAAATTACAACTTGCAAAACTTTTAAACTACCTTCTTTTAAAAGTGGGCGGTGCCACGCCCATTGTCCAAAATTTTACTAATTTTCCATTCTGCGTCACAAGGTCAATACACCTACCAAGTTTCATCGCTTTATCCGTCTTTGGCAATGTATTATCGCAATTTTTCGGTTTTTCGAAATTTTCGATATCGAAAAAGTGGGCGTGGTTATAGTCCGATATCGTTCATTTTAAATAGCGATCTGAGATGAGTGCGCAGGAACCTACATGCCAATTTTCATCAAGGTACCTCAAAATTTACTCAAGTTATCGTGTTAACGGACAGACGGACGGACGGACGGACGGACATGGCTCAATCAAATTTTTTTTCGATGCTAATGATTTTGATATATGGAAGTCGATATCTATCTCGATTCCTTAATACCTGTACAACCAACCGTTATCCAATCAAAATTAATATACTCTGTGATCTCTGCTCAACTGAGTATAAAAATTAAGAAAAAGATGAAAAAAATAGAAAGAAAGGAATCCCAAAAAAAATAAAAAAAAATAAAACTTGGGAAAAAAATAAAAATAATAATAAATTGAATAAAAAACAAATATTAAAATTTAAATAAAGAAAAAAAAATAACAAATGATATCCATAATAACAAACAATTTTAAATTAAATTTACAATTATCACTAACCGGTGTTCAAACATTATAGAAAAAGGTAGAAACAGATAGTAAATAAAGATATACAGTGGAAATGTAAAAAAGTATATGTAGAATAAAAAAAGTACAAAAAATAAAAACAGAAAATAATTAAATATAAAAAAAATAATAGAAAATAAATATTACAATAGAAAAATTTAATAGTAAAAAATATCCCAATACCAATTCATGATGTCACTACCAATACCAATATCATGAACCCTCACAAATGTATAAAGCACAAAAAAAAAAAAACAAAACAAAAAACAAGTAAGGAAGGCTAAGTTCGGGTGTAACCGAACATTACCTACTCAGCTCAGAGCTTTGGGGACAAAATAAGGAAAATCACCATGTAGGAAAATGAACCTAGGGAAACCCTGGAATATGTTTGTATGACATGGGTATCAAATGGAAGGTATTAAAGAGTATTTTAAAACTGAGTGGGCCATAGTTCTATAGGTGGACGCCATTTCGGGATATCGCCATAAAGGTGGATCAGGGGTGACTCTAGAATGTGTTTGTACGATATGGGTATCAAATTAAAGGTATTAATGAGGGGTTTAAAAGGGAGTGGCCCTTAGTTGTATATGTGAAGGCGTTTTCGAGATATCGATCAAAATGTGTACCAGGGTGACCCAGAACATCATCTGTGGGGTACCGCTAATTTATTTAAATATGTAAAACCACGAACAGTATTCCTGCCATGATTCCAAAGGCTTTTGATTTCACCCTGCAGAACTTTTTCATTTTATTCTACTTATTATGGAAGGTGTCAAACCCATTTTACAAAGTTTTTTCTAAAGTTATATTTGGCGTCAATAAACCAATCCAATTAGAATGTTTCATCCCTTTTTTCATATTTGGTATAGAAGTATGACATTTTTTCATTTTTCGTAATTTTCGATATCGAAAAATTGGGCCTGGTCATAGTCCGATTTCGTCCATTTTTATACCAAGATAAAGTGAGTTAAGATAAGTACGTGAACTAAGTTCAGTAAAGATATACGGAATTTTTCTCAAGTTATCGTGTTAACGGCCGAACGGAAGGACAGGTGGTCGATTGTGTATAAAAACTGGGCGTGGCTTCAACCGATTTCGCCCATTTTCACAGAAAACAGTTATCGTCATAGAATCTATGCCCATACCAAATTTCCCAAGGATTGGTAAATTTTTGTTCGACTTATATTAAAAAGGGCGGAGCCACGCCCATTTTGAAATTTTCTTTTATTTTTGTATTTTGTTGCACCACATTATTACTGGAGTTGAATATTGACATAATTTACTTATATACTGTAAAGGTATTAAATTTTTTGCTAAAATTTGACTTAAAAAAAATTTTTTTTTTTTTAAAAAGTGGGCGTGTGCGTCATCCGATTTTGCAAATTTTTATTTAGCTCACGTATAGGAATAGGAGTAACGCTCTTTTTTATTCATAACACATATAGTAATAGGAATAACGGTCCTGCCACATTTCATCATGATATCTTCAACGACTGCCATATTTCAGCTTGCAAACTTTTAAATTACCTTCTTTTAAAAGTGGGCGGTGGCACGCCCATTGTCCAAAATTTTACCAATTTTCTATTCCGCGTCATAAGGTCAACCCACTTACCAAGTTTCATCACTTTATCCGTCGTTGGTAATGAATTATCGCACTTTTTCGGGTTTTCGAAATATTCGATATCGAAAAAGTGGGCGTGGTTAAAGTCCGATTTCGTTCATTTTAAATAGCTGTCTGAGATGAGTGCCCAAGAATCTACGTACCAAATTTTATCAAGATACCTCGAAATTTACTCAAGTTATCGTGTTTACGGACGGACGGACGGGCATGGCTAAATAAATTTCTTTTTTCGCCCAGATAATTTTGATATATAGAAGTCTATATCTATCTCGATTAGTTTATGCTGTTAATATTCTCCTCTTTTTTGTCTGCCATTCGTTCGGGTCTGCTATATAGTTGTGTATATTCGCAGCTAAGCCAGTTTAAAAGATATGCCCGCTGGGTCGCTTAACTCAAAATGTCTCAGTTAATCATTTATTTTATTTTTATTTATTTTATTTATTTATTAAACATTTTCTTAATGCATATTATAAATAAATTACAATATTGAAAGAGCACATTCTATTACTATATAGCATAAGAAAAGTACATGGCATTTTTTATATTAAATTTTTAAAATAGTATTAAATGCCAGTTCACATAGTAAAATTCTTTTTCAGTGTGGGGTGTATAGTTTTTAATAATATTATAGAATAAACTCATAATAATTCAGATAATTAGTTAAGATTACGATAGAGAAACAATTTATACTTCGTCAATTAGTTAAGGTTCCGATAGAGAAACAGTTGATATAGTTACAAAAGTTAGATATGGCTTACAACAACGTCCTCAGCAAGGCTTCTATATCGTAGTGGCTAAAACTAATCAGATACATTTTTATTTTATTTTGAAATAGGTTAAGATTTCTTATAACTTGTACAGAAGTAGGGAGAGAGTTGAACATTTTGCACGACGTGTATGCATAAAAACTTCTGAAGTGAGATGTCCTAGCATGCGGGACTTGTACCGATGGAAGCAGATTGCTTCTAAGGTTGTAGACTTCAGAAGGATAACTTTCTAAGTACCCCGATCTAATAAAGAACGTTTTTAGGACTTTAAATAAATATAGATGACGACATGGTAGTATATCTAGTCTCCTAAAGGATATCATAGCTTGAGACATGTAGTTTGCGCCACATATGCGTCTTATAATTCCCTTTTGGAGTGTTACAATGGGTGACAACTTACTAGCCGAGGCGCCACCCCAGCAGGTAATCCCATATTAAAGTTTCGATTGGACTAGACCATAGTAAACAGCTTTTAGAGTGGACATAGTGCAACACTTTTTGAGACGATAGGAGTGACGGGTAGTGAACAGAAAGTAATGTTTTAGTTTCTGAATGTGTGCAGACCAATTTAAATGATTATCGATTATAATACCTAGGTATTTGAAATTTTCAACAACATCAATTCTGAAGCAGTTATCACTGCATTTAACGTTGGTTGCCAATGAACTTTTCGTGGCATTCAAAGTGCACGCCATATGATGCATGTTAAAACGTGCGCATTCTGCTAAATGAAAAAAAAGATGACAAGCCTCAAATTCTTTGGGGGCAAGGCTAAAATACATCAACTTCGTTTTATTACTAACTAGTAGCTTGTGTAAAGCAAACCAAGTCCTCAGCATATGTACATCGTGGCTAATATCACATATTAGTTCGAAGTAACTCGTTGTACTATACGCAATGGCAAGATCATTTGCAAAGGCAGTCGTTTTGCCCTTCAATGGAATTGAAAAACTTGAATTAATATAAATGAAGAACAGTACCGGGCCAAGGACAGAGCCTTGGGGTACGCCCAGATTAACTTCCTGCAGGCTACTGTAGTAACTACCCACTTTAACTTTTTGTATTCTATTAGAAAGATAAGATGTAAGCCATTTGTACATAAAGCCATGAAAACCTGTACGATGGAAGTATATTCCTGTCTACCATATCAAAAGCTTTTGTTATGTCGACAAATAAACCAGCACAGTTACTTTTACTATCTAGAGCTTTGTACACCTTTGAGCAGAAATCTAGTAGAGCGTCCTCTGTTGAGAGTCTGGATCGAAATCCGAATTGCATGGGGCTGAAAAAGTTCGATTTATCTAGAAAGTTCACAACTCTATTTTTAACCGCCTTTTCAAGTACTTTGGAAATCGATGGGAGTAGAGATATGGGCCTGTAGTTACGTGCGTCCCCCTTATCCCCTTTTTTGAAGATCCGGATTACAATGGCACATTTAAGATCATCAGGAAAAACACCCTGAGTTATACTTCTATTTAATAAATGTTTCAGTATATCTACTGTATGGAGTGATATTTTTTTTAATAAACTATTTGAAATACCGTCATCGCCGCAAAAGCTAGAGTTGGTCAATGTTTTTATAATTTTAGCGATTTCGAAGCTAAAAAAAAACTATTAGATGCAGCTTGGCATAAGGGTAGATGGGCTGCAAACTGACAATCACAAAGGGTTAAACTTGAATTACCAATCGAGGTAAAGTATGTATTAAATTTGTTAGCAACTTCTTCTGGGTCTGTAGTCAGCTGGCTTTCTGCACGTAGGGTAACTGGCTCGTGGCTCCCTACACTGTCGCGGTTTAGGAAACTGTGGATGACGCCCCATTCTTTTCTGGTATTGCCCAAAGCTGAGTTAAACTTGTTTTTAAAAAATGTATCGCGCGTAGTGCGTATTGCTTTATTGGACTGATTGCTAATTTTATTCCAGCGAGAGCGAAGCTTCCTACAATTGGGATGCTTAGCACATTTTTTGCCTAACTTATTTTTGAACTTTATTTTCCTTAATAGATCTCGGGTAATCCAAGGTTTAAGTCGCAGAACTTGTTTACGCTGACTCACATTAAGAGTGCAGTTATTGACATGCACTTTTAAAGTGTTTAAAAATATACCATAAGCTGCCGATACGTTACTTTCCGCGTACACGTCTGACCAATTTTCGAGAAGAAGCTTGTTATTCGGCATCTTAAAGTTTACCTTACAAATCGATTTACGAGCGCGGTTGATACTTGGTTTGCCTGACGTAATACCAGTTAGCTATATATCAGTCATCGTGTGATCGGTTACTTGCAAGTCCATATTAAGACTTGTACAATTTCTATTAGGAAGCGAGTTGAAACGACAAAACGCGTGGTCAATGCAAGTGCCTGAACTTGTTAAAGCCAAATATTCGTCGGTAATACTGGAACGATGCAAAATATCCAAATTGATTACACCAAGAATAAAAAAATTAACCGATTTCGCATTATGTGCATATAAAACACTTGCAAAAACAACAAGCTCGTGAGTATAAAATCAACCTTCGTCTTGGTTGTGCATGCCGTTTTCTGGGTATACTAACAGCTTGCAATGCGATATAATTTATTGATTTTGTTTATAAACAAGTTTTTAAGTGTTGGCGTTTTATGCATTTACGTTTGTGTGACTGTGTGAGCGTGCGCTCATTGTGTTGCGCTTCTCCTTCGTTTTGTTGCTACATCTTGTTGCAAGTCGTGCAACAAGTGTTGTGATCAATTATTTTACAACGCCATAAGTATTTAGCTGTAGTAGCCACAGCAACAACAAAAACAGCCTCACTTGGTAAAGCCAATAAAATATTAGTTAACCAAAAACACAACCAACACTTTGCTGGCTAGTGCGCCGCATTAACCCAGCCCCACTAGTTCAATCTTGTTAAGCGGTGTCGCTGATGTTGCAAATAGAAATATTATTGCACTGAATTACGGGAATGCTGCACCTCTACTGTTGTTCCATTTCTCATTGCTTGTTTGTTGTTTTATTGCTCTGCTGTGGCAGGTGTGTTTGCACTTTGCGCTTGCGTTGTTACCATTTGCTTCCGCTTCCTTTTGCCTTTGAGCGCACACACGCAATGTGAGGCAGGCAAAGCTAGTCAGCAGCCGAGACTTATGAGTTGCAACATGCTTTCGACAAAATGGGCGAAAAGTGTAAAAGGATATAATAAAATTCGCGAAAGAACAGTAATAATCAATTCCGCAATAGATTTAAAATGTGTGGACAAGTGGCAGCCGTTGGAATACTAAAAGGGAAGAAAGTTGAAAATTGACCATGCGCAAAGTTTATAAGTGAATTATTGGCGTCATGCGTTGTTTGGTCGAAGGAGATTTACTCTTGTGATGAAACATGACTGCTAGTCGCTTTGGCTTCAAACTTAAAACAATTTTTTTTGTCGGAGGTCAAAGTTGTTTTCTGGTTCAACAGTGCTTACTTGATTTTAAATTGACATCCAAGGTCAGCACACAGCTTACAAATAAAAAATTCCCTGCAACTCTAATACAAATTTCGTGTTTACTATGAAGATTTTTTCAAAGTTTTCGATAACATATACGAATTTTTTTGAAAATTTACACCCAAGGTCAGCAAACTGTTTATAAATAAAAAATTGCCTTAAACTCTAAATAAAATGTTGGTGTTTTTTTATGAAAATTTTTAAAGCTGTCGAATACATATTCGAATTCTTTCGAAAATTTTAACATCGAATAATAACATAGATTTTTTTTTGTTTTCGAAATTGAAATTGAGTAAGAAAATAATTGTTTAAATTAAATGGGGTAAAACTTTGTTTATTATTATACTCAGTTGAGCAGAGCTCACAGAGTATATTAACTTTGATTGGATAATGGTTGGTTGTACAGGTATAAAGGAATCGAGATAGATATAGACTTCCATATATCAAAATCATCAGTATCGAAAAAAAATTCGATTGAGCCATGTCCGTCCATCCGTCTGTCCGTTAACACGATAACTTGAGTAAATCTTGATGAAATTTGGTATGTAGGTTCCTGGGCACTCATCTCAGATCGCTATTTAAAATGAACGATATCGGACAATAACCACGCCCACTTTTTCGATATCGAAATTTTCGAAAAATCGAAAAAGTACGATAATTCCTTACCAAATACGGATAAAGCGATGAAACTCGGTAGGTGAGTTGAACTTATGACGCAGAATAGAAAACTAGTAAAATTTTGGACAATGGGCGTGGCACCGCCCACTTTTAAAAGAAGGTAATTTAGAAGTTTTGCAAGCTGTAATTTGGCAGTCGTTGAAGATATCATGATGAAATTTGGCAGGAACGTTACACTTATTACTATATGCTTGTTTAATAAAAATTAGCAAAATCGGAGAACGACCACGCCCACTTTTAAAAAAAATTTTTTTTTTAATTCAAATATTAAAAGAAAACTTAATATCTTTACAGTATATAAGTAAATTATGTCAACATTCAACTCCAGTAATGATATGGTGCAACAAAATACAAAAATAAAAGAAAATTTCAAAATGGGCGTGGCTCCGCCCTTTTTCATTTAATTTGTCTAGGATATTTTTAATGCCATAAGACGAACAAAAATTCACCAATCCTTATGCAATTTGGTAGAGGCTTAGATTCTAGGACGATAACTGTTTTCTGTGAAAAAGGGCGAAATCGGTTGAAGCCACGCCCAGTTTTTATACACAACTCACTTTGTATCGGTGTAAAAAATGGCCGAAATCCGACTATGACCACGCCCACTTTTTCGATATAAAATTACGAAAAATGAAAAAAATGCCATAATTATATACCAAATACGAAAAAAGGGATGAAACATGGTAATTTTATTGGTATATTGACGCAAAATATAACTTTAGAAAAAAACTGGGTACAATGGGTGTGACACCTACCATATTAAGTAGAAGAAAATGAAAAAGTTTTGCAGGGCGAAATCAAAAGCCCTTGGAATCTTGGAAGGAATAATGTTCGTGGTATTACATATATAAATAAATTAGCGGTACCCGACAGATGATGTTCTGGATCACCCTGGTCCACATTTTGGTCGATATCTCGAAAACGCCTTCACATATATAACTAAGGGCCACTCCTTTTTAAAACCCTCATTAATACCTTTAATTTGATACCCATATCGTACAAACACATTCTAGAGTCACCCCTGGTCCACCTTTATGGCGATATCTCGAAAAGGCGTCCACATATAGAACTAAGGCCCACTCATTTTTAAAATACTCATTAGCACCTTTCATTTGATACCCATATCGTACAAACAAATTCTAGAGTCACCCCTGGTCCACGTTTATGGCGATATCTCGAAAAGGCATCCACCTATAGAACTAAGGCCCACGCCCTTTTAAAATACTCATTAACACCTTTCATTTGATACCCATATAGTACAAACAAATTCTAGAGTCACCCCTGGTCCACGTTTATGGTGATATCGCGAAAAGGCGTCCACATATAGAACTAAGGCCCACTCCTTTTTAAAATACTCATTAACACCTTTCATTTGATACCCATATCGTACAAACAAATTCTAGAGTCACCCCTGGTCCACCTTTATGGCGATATTTCGAAAAGGCGTCCACCTATAGAACTAAGGCGCACGCCCTTTTAAAACACTCATTAACACCTTTCATTTGATACCCATATCGTACAAACAAATTCTAGAGTCACCCCTGGTCCACCTTTATGGCGATATCTCGAAAAGGCGTCCACCTATAGAACTAAGGCCCACGCCCTTTTAAATTACTCATTAACACCTTTCATTTGATACCCATATTATACAAACGCATTCTAGAGTCACCCCTGGTCCACTTTTATAACGATATTCCGAAAAGGCGTCCACCTATAGAACTAAGGCCCACTCCCTTTTAAAACACTTAATAACACTTTTCGTTTGATACCCATATTGTACAAACGCTTTCTAGAGTCAACCCTGGTCCACTTTTATAACGATATTCCGAAAAGGCGTCCACCTATAGAACTAAAGCCCACTCCCTTTCAAAATACTCATTAACACCTTTCATTTGATACCCATATAGTACAACCAAATTCTAGAGTCACCCCTGGTCCACCTTTATGGCGATATTTCGAAAAGGCGTCCACCTATAGAACTAAAGACCACGCCCTTTTAAAATACTCATTAACAACTTTCATTTGATACCCTTATCGTACAAACAAATTCTAGAGTCACCCCTGGTCCACCTTTATGGCGATATCTCAAAAAGGCGTCCACCTATAGAACTAAGGCCCACGCCCTTTTGAAATACACATTAACACCTTTCATTTGATACACATATTGTACAAACGCATTCTAGAGTCACCCCTGGTCCACTTTTATAACGATATTCCGAAAAGGCGTCCACCGATAAAACTAAGGCCCACTCCGTTTTAAAACACTTATTAACACCTTTCGTTTGATACCCATATTGCACAAACGCATTCTAAAGTCAACCCTGGTCCACTTTTATAACGATATTCCGAAAAGGCGTCCACCTATAGAACTAAGGCCCACTCCCTTTCAAAATACTCATTAACACCTTTCATCTGATTCCCATATAGTACAAACAAATTCTAGAGTCACCCCTGGTCCACCTTTATGGCGATATCTCGAAAAGGCGTCCACACATATAGAACTAAGGCCCACGCCCACTTAAAATACTCATTAACACCTTTCATTTGATACCCATATCGTACAAACAAATTCTAGGGTCACCCCTGGTCCACCTTTATGGCGATATCTCGAAAAGGCGTCCACCTATAGAACTAAGGCCCACTCCCTTTCAAAATACTCATTAACACCTTTCATTTGATACCCATATAGTACAAACAAATTCTAGAGTCACCCCTGGTCCACCTTTATGGCGATATCTCGAAAAGGCGTCCACATATAGAACTAAGGCCCACGCCCACTTAAAATACTCATTAACGCCTTTCATTTGATACCCATATCGTACAAACAAATTCTAGGGTCACCCCTGGTCCACCTTTATGGCGATATCTCGAAAAGGCGTCCACCTATAGAACTAAGGCCCCATCCGTTTTAAAACACTTATTAGCACCTTTCGTTTGATACCCATATTGCACAAACGCATTCTAAAGTCAACCCTGGTCCACTTTTATAACGATATTCCGAAAAGGCGTCCACCTATAGAACTAAGGCCCACTCCCTTTCAAAATACTCATTAACACCTTTCATCTGATACCCATATAGTACAAACAAATTCTAGAGTCACCCCTGGTCCACCTTTATGGCGATATTTCGAAAAGGCGTCCACCTATAGAACTAAGGACCACGCCCTTTTAAAATACTCATTAACACCTTTCATTTGATACCCATATCGTACAAACAAATTCTAGAGTCAGCCCTGATCCATCTTTATGGCGATATCTCGAAACGGCGTCCATCTATAGAACTTAGGCCCACGCCCTTTTAAAATACTCATTAATACTTTTCATTTGATACCCATATCGTACAAAATAAATTCTAGAGTCACCCCAGGTCCACCTTTATGGCGATATCTCGAAAAGGCGTCCATCTATAGAACTTAGGCCCACGCCCTTTTAAAATACTCATTAATACCTTTCATTTGATACCCATATCGTACAAAATAAATTCTAGAGTCACCCCTGGTCCACCTTTATGGCGATATCTCGAAAAGGCGTCCACCTATAGAACTTAGGCCCACTCCCTTTTAAAATACTCATTAACACCTTTCATTTGATACCCATATCGTACAAACAAATTCTAGAGTCAGGCCTGGTCCACCTTTATGGCGATATCCCTAAATGGAGTCCATCTATAGAACTATGGTCCACTTCCTCTTAAAATACTCTTTAATACCTTCCATTTGATACACATGTCATACAAACACATTCCAGGGTTACCCTAGGTTCTTTTTGCAACATGGTGATTTTCCCTTACTTTGTCTCCACAGCTCTCAACTGAGTATGTAATGTTCGGTTACACCAGAACTTAGCCTTCCTTACTTGTTTTTTACTAAATTTTCTTTCGAAAACATTTTCAAAAAAAATTTGAATATTCGAAAACTTAAAAAAAGAAAATAAGTAATAAACTTTCAGCCCAATTTTCGCTGAAGATTTTTTTGAAGTTTTCGCATATTCGAATATTTTATAAAAGCATCAATTTTTAGTTATCGCGAAAAAAAAAGTGACAAAATTTGAACATAATTTTTGATGCAATTTCTTTACTCGGAATTGTTTATTTGACTTACTTAAAATGCGCAAACAATTCAAAATTGGTTACATCTTGCAGCACAGTTCATATTTTTTTCTCTTATTAGTACTGTTTAAGCGACTTAAACTATGACTTTTTTCTTTCGTTTGTTTCGTTAGCCATTGAGTGTGTTTGTAATTCTCAACTTGTTAGTGAAATATTCTAAAGACATAGTTTTAGTTTTTAATATAAAATTGAGGTTCTTCGAGTAGAAGATGGGGTGCCAATACCTCAGAGCTCAGTGCTCGCCTCCATATCACATTTTTTAAGTGTTCTTCAAATAGAAGATGAGGTGACTCATTAGAGCGAAACCTCAGAGCCCCCAGTGGTCGCCCCCAATGAATAAATATAAGATGTTCTTCAAATAGAAGATGAGGTGGCTCATTAGAGCGAAACCTCAGAGCCCCCAGTGCTCGCCCCCCATGAATAAATACAAGAGGTTCTTCAAATAGAAGATGAGGTGGCTCATTAGAGCGAAACCTCAGAGCCCCCAGTGCTCGCCCCCAATGAATAAATACAAGGGGGTTTTCAAAGCAAAACAAGGTGGCTCATCCCGCAGCCAATACCTTGGAGCCCCCAGTGCTCGCCCCAATGAATAAATACAAGGTGTAACAGGTACATAGTGACCTCTCTCTAAACAAATTTAAAAATAACAAACAAATGCGTTAAAATAAAGATATCATAAATAAGGTGTACCGATGCTTTGCATCGTCCCGTATTTTAAATACACCATAAACAAAGTAAAATAACATACAGTCCATTAAAATAGTAATTTATAAAATAAAAAAGATAATAAATTTAAAAAAATGCTTGCTTGCAGTGGGCTATGAACCCGCAACCCCAAACGTGTGAGTCGGGTACGTCATCCACTGTGCTACGACTCATACGCCTACAAGCGCATCAAATTACTCCCTTATAACTCATATTAAACTGCTCGCCCTCAACTGCCCCACGCTTAGCTAAGTACAGTTATTATTTCTTTTCTCCAACATCACCAAATATGGCAGAAGCGCATTCAATGTACGTTATGCTTTTTTTGCGAATTCATGATCATAAGTTAACTTCCCATTCCTCATTGGCAATCCTTCTATAACATTACTATCCAATAACATGAGCACTACATAAATATTAAAAATACACCCAATCCCCTGTGCATCTTCTTCAATTGCCAAAAAAGCTTTGAGCACCGCCTCTTCACAGTTCACACCAATTATGTTATTATATATTTGCTTCTGCATTTTTGTAAAAGACGATTCGTGCGTAAAATCGCGAATTGGCACACTAATGACATAAATTAAGCTGCCTTTTGCTGATTTGAATTGAAATCATTTTAATGGCTTGTCGTTTGTACTTCAGTCATGCTTTGCTTTGATCAACAAATTTTTGGTCTTAACTTGTTTAAACTTTGATTTTCGAAGAATTTTAAATTCTTTGTGCGTGCATATAAATGTAATTAGCTGTGAAGAATTTCTTTCACTGCTGCATATTCGCATAACTGTTTTTTAATTGTGATGTTGTGTCTTTCCGAAAATGTAGTCGAAACCAGATTATTAATTGGTTTTGTCGCAGTTCTAACCAAACGAAAATTCCCCAGTGAGTCTGGACTTGACTTACTCGGTTATGCGACGGCTATTGTGCACCCTTCCATGTAAATCCCATGCCGCTTACAGTCTTCTGTCTGCCTCACATGTCTAAGTAAATATGTTTAGTTGAGGTAGTCGGTATACAACATCCCGTATTTGCGAACCGGTGTGCAAGTTACTGCTGAAAGTGCATTGTATGTATGTATGTATGTATTTATTTGAAAATTTGTTCCTAGCACAACAATTTTGACAAATTATTTAACAGTGCTAGTCATGAATAGCATGAGCTATAAAAATTGAACATTTATAATAATAAATTAGATTAATCAAATTAAATTAAATATAGCGGACAATAGTGAAATATTTATGTATGTAAATGTAAATCTTAAAACTAAAGAAAAGTAGTTAATAAATATTAAAAGACAGCAGTAGTGATGATAACCTTTGGCTGGTTATAGGTTGAATAGTATTTAACAAATAAAGAAAGAAGACACAGAGAAAGGAAAAGGACTTAGAAATGAACATTTTAACAACAACAATTTGAGATCCAGTTTAAGAGTCGTTAAAAAATGATGTTAGCTCTTTTCTGAAGTGCAGAGCATTACTTAAAGAGTCGAAGACTAGTAGGTAGCGAGTTCCAAAGACGTATTGCAGTAACAAAGAATTGGCGCTCAGAGGTTAGCGAGCGGTATCAGATGTGCTTAAGAAGAAGCACCGATCTTGATGATTGCAGAAAAATAAGCTTACGATATAGATAGTCAGGTTCCTTCGTGTGTATCAATTTATGGAGGAAGGACAGTGTTTTGACTTTTAAAAGATTTTCGAAAGAAATGTTTAGCAACCTTTCAGCATGTTGAGATACGTGGTCAAATCTTTTCAACCCATAAACATATCTAGCAATGTTGTTGTAAACAACATTTAGTTTGTTCTTGCACAGATAGTCACAGTTTGATTAAATCACACAACCATGGAGTAGCGTAGGTATTAAGTACGCTTTAGCCAGAAGTAGTCTTATGTGCAAAGGCGTGAAATACTGTGTTAACCATAGTGTACGAAACATTCCATACACTTTCCCAACCGTTCTAAAAATATGGTCTTTCCATGTCAATGTTTTGTTAAAAATTACACCTAAGTTTTTCGCCGTATCTACGTATTCTATAACGGAATTGTCGAACACTACATTCTATAAATCATTAGTGGGAAAAGACCTTCTATGAATAACAATACATTTTGACTTATTCGGGTTTATACATAAGCCATTCATAGCAGCCCATGAAAATATTTGATTCAAATAGTGGTTTAAGTTACTTATGCACAAGCTAGTTTGATCACGAGGACAACACGTAAATAACTGCACATCATCAGCGTAGATATGAACATTACAATACTTAAGGACATCGGGTAAGTCATTGATGTACATAACAAATAACAGAGGACCCAGGATAGAGCCTTGAGGGACGCCTCTTAAGACATGAAGGAAGTCAGACTTTTCACCATCTATACATACTACTTGAGTCCTATCGCCAAGATATGATCTTATAAGGGCAACTGCATGACCAGAGAAATTAAATAGGTTTTCCAGCTTCCTACAGAGCAGAGTGTGGTCTACAGAATCGAAAGCTTTGGAGTGGTCAAGAAGTGTTAAGAAGGCAATGTAACTTTCATCCACTCGCTCACTAATTTCTTCTGTCACAGATAATAGTGCCGTTGTACAGCTCCGCTTTGACCTGAAACCGGACTGACTATCTGACAGGAGCTTGTATTCATGTACATATGATACGATTTGCCCATGTAGAATACGTTCAACGACCTTAGAGAGGAAAGGGAGTATGGCTATTGGTCGATACTCATTATTTTGTTTACGGATTGGAATAACTTTTGCAGCTTTCCAGTATATTGGGAAGACACCGGTCGTCAAAATTGAGTTGACCAAGTAAGTAATGTGGGTAAGGATTTTGGGAAGAATGACTTTTAAAAACTTTGAACATATACCATCAAGCCCCATTGCGTTAGACTTCACAGAAAGTATGGCTTGGACAACATCACAATTATCGACACAAACAAACTCGAAAGGGCTAGTGTCAACATTAACACGCACGGAGTAGTTATCAATACACACATTGTCGGCTGAGTTTGGTAGTCTTACAAAAGTATTATTTATTTCGTTGATGTCGACATCAGGGGGATGAGACAGGTCTCTTTTGGGCTTACCAATTCCTATTTGTTTGATTTTGTTCCACTTTTCTTTTGTATTCAAAGCAGAACTAAACTTATACTTAAAATAATTTGCCTTGGCCAGCCTTATGGCTTTGTTTGCAATAAGCCGAGCTGTTTTAAAGCAGCTATGCGCTTCGACTGTTTTGTACCTTTTCCACCGTGAGTAGGCTTGGTTACGAAGGTGGATAAGGTGTTTTAATGTAGCATTGAACCAAGGGCTATTCTTGTATTTAGGTGTTTTTATTTTTAGTGGAACGTGATCATCGAATAACTTATTTATATTATCCTGCAGAAACTTTGTCTGGTCATCAACCGATGTTAACGTACGAATCAAGCTCCATTCAACCGACTCAACGGACTCAGCAAGGGAATAATAATCTATACTTCTGTAATCGCGATACGCGAACGATCTTGGCCTACATGATGTTTGGAAGTTGTAGTTTAGGAATATCAGGTCGTGTTTTGAGAAGCAGGAGGCGGATAGTTGCGTATAGTGAATCATTTTATGAAGATCATTGACAAAAAATAAATCTAATAGAGAATAGTTAGTATTTGTGAAATGCGTTGGTATAGCACAGTTTGTGGGAAAAAGTCCCAGAGATTCCATGCTTTGTTTTAAAGTGGCATCCACCAGTAGGTTACTATTAAAATCTCCAGCGATGATAATATTGTCATAGTCTAATAGTAACGATTGAAGAAATTCAATAAACGCGGAAAAATCTACTAGTCGATTCGGTCTATATGCACAGCCGATAAGAAGCCTACTATTATTATCAGAAAACATATGAACAAACACATATTCCACAGGATCACCTGGGCTAGAACAACAACACAATTTACAGGACACACTACTTTTTACATATATCGCAACACCACCACCATGACCACTTCTATCAACTCTGAAAAGTTGGTAGCCATTTATCTTCACCATATCATTTCTATGAAACGAAGAAAACCATGTTTCTGAAACACATATGACATCAATATCGGAGCCTTCTGACAGAAACATCAACTCGTCAAGCTTTTTATAAAGGCTTTGCGCATTGATATGAATAACTTTCAGCCCGTTGGCTTTTTTGCTGACTATGCGCAACAAAGTAGATAGACAGTCTTCCTCTTGCATGCCTCGGCATGGGTCAAAGTTTTACTTTCCAAAATGACTTTTAAGCAGACATACTGCTACATTTTTAAAATATAAACTTATGTCCAATAAAATAGAAGTAAAAGTTTTGTTTCCCTGACTCATCCTGCACAGTTCTGGCTTATAACTTTGCCAACTAAATTTGCCTTAAATTTGAACAGACAGTTTGCTCTACCTTTGAAATAATGAACTGTTTGTGCAAAAATTTATTTTCTTCCAAATGAAAATGTAAATAAAATTTTGAGCACATGGCGCACGAGCAGCAACGCGCTTACGCATTTAGCCATGGGGAAACAACTTCTACAAGTGCCATATTAATTTGAGCGTACATAAGACTTGAATATGAAATATTACTAAACTTTTTGAGCTAATTTACCACCTTAAACAATTTATAATACAAGAAACATTTTTAAAGTTTTATATACACATTTTAAAGCAGTTAAGGTGAAACCAGACAATTTACGCGTCAATGCGCAACATGTGTGTAAATAAAATTTATTGTCACCCAGTCCAATAATGCCCTTCAGCTTAATTAGCATTAAGTCTATCAGTGTTATAATATAACAGCGTCACAAAAAACAAAAAGAAAAAAACGTCAGTAGCCAAAACATAACAACAGACAAGTAACAAGATAAAAAATGTCGCTTGCTTGTTAAATTGCAGAACTTAAAGCTACTTGCGAATGCAACATAGGGCCCAATGAAGATAAAGCAAGAAAAGTAGAAACATACTGGTTTCTATTCTAAAGGTTTAACCAACCGCAATTCAAACATGCGTAGTAAGTTTAAACATCTAAACAACAACCTTCTGCCGCTGTTGCAGCTGGTGTTGCTACAAGGTTAACGAGAGCTTAGTTGAAACTATAACCAGAAAATTACATACAACAAAAAACGACAAACGTCGACCAGCAACTAGAAAACGATGACGTTATTTAAAAATAATTATTGCTATGCCTTGATTTATTTGCGCTGGCTAAGATGTTATGGATAGCCTACACCGGTTGCTAAGACTTGCTGTTTGAACAAGTTTCTGCTGCGCTATCGTCAAATTTTTACTACCATACTTAGTTCTAGTATTTCTGCTTAGCTTACACCAATTTAGCGCACGCTACACGTCAGCTTAAAGTCGGAAATGGCGCAGCCGTCGTCATCGACGCAACACGATGCAGGAGCGTATTGGTAACGAAGAACGCTCTAGCAAGGGGTGCAGTGACAATGATGGCGTTTGAGAATGACGGCGTTAAAAATAGCTTTCATGTTACAAAAAATTCACCAGACAGCTCAATGTTGCTTGAATAGAAACTAATTAACTGTATTATGTGGCAGGTTAGCATTTCTTAGCTGCAAACACCACCTCATACGAAATCGAGCTCAGCGTCATTTTTTTTTGTTGTATTTGTCTTCTAACATCTTTGTGAAAGTTTTTTTGCCTTTATTTGTATTCCAGCGGAATTTTAATCGCTCATATACCAACATCTGCAAAAAAGAAGCCATATCTAATCTAATATCTAATATCTAATATCTAATCTAATATATATTATAAATGGGAAAGTTTGGATGTTAAGATGTTTGGATGTTTGGATGTTTAGATGTTTGGATGTTTGGATGTTTGGATGTTTGGATGTTTGGATGTTTGGATGTTTGTCCAGACGTTTGTCTTTGTGACTCAATAACGCAAGAACGGCTGGACCGATTTGGATGAAATTTTGCACACATATAGCCAATAGTCTAGAAGGATCTACTAGCTATATATTTTTCAAAATGGGCGTGGTCCCCGCCCCCTAGGAACAGTTATAATTTAATTATTATATTTTTTCGTCTTTGCGACTGAATCACGCCGGAATGGCTACACGGATTTTGATGAAATTTGGGACACAGACAGTAGTCTACTAGCGAAATTTTTTTCGAACATGGAAAGAGGGGTGGGGGTCCCACGACCCTTCGAGAAATTATTTTTCATAATTTTTACACATTATAACTTTACGTATACTGGCCTTCACCAATATCACAGACTCAAGGGGTCAAATAAGTCGAGGGCTTACAAAGTAAGCAGTGACATCCTCCGCCCGCCCCCGTTTATCTCCCCCTCTGGTGTAAAATCCATAAATTGTTATAACTCAATCTAAATTTTCTCCTAAATCAATAGTTTTTGGTATCTGGTACATACAGAACGAGATCTAGACAATTTTGGAGGAACGATCAGTGGTCCTCTCCTCTACTCCCGCCATCCGCCCTCCATCAATTGTTTTTATTAGCACGCTTTTATTAGCTTTACCTGTATGTTCTATCTAACTTTTTATTCGCTCCAATGCGCCTGCTGCCTTATTAACATGGTTTTATAATTAGCTTCACCTTATTTGTAATCCCGTAAGGGTCATATCGAGACCCTTCCGGGATCATTTCTGGACGGTTTTCGGGATCGGTCCGGGATTACGCCGGGGTAATTTCGGGACTTTTTCGGGACTATTTCGGGATCATTTTGGGACCCTTCCGGGATCATTTCTGTATAGTTTACGGGATCCGTCCGGGATCCCGTCGGGGTTATTTTGGAACATTTTCGGGACTATTCCGGAATCATTTCGGGACTATTTCGCGATCATTTGGGGACCCTTCCGGCATCATTTCTGGATGGTTTTCGGGATCTGTGCGGGATCTCATCGGGGTCATATGGGGACTTTTTCGGGATCATTTGAGGGCTCTTCCGGCATCATTGTTGGATGGTTTTCGGGATCTGTCCGGGATATCGTCGGGGTCATTTGGGGACTTTTTCGGGATCATTTGGGGGCTCTTCCGGCACCATTTCTGGATGGTTTTCGGGATCCGTCCGGGATCTCGTCGGGGTCATTTGGGGACTTTTTCGGGATCATCTTGGGGCTCATCCGGCATCATTTCTGGATGGTTTTCGGGATCCGTCCGGGATCCCATCGGGGTCATTTCGGGACTTTTTCGCGACTAATACGGGATCATTTGGTAACCCTTTCGGCATCATTTCTGGATGGTTTTCGGGATCCGTCCGAGATCCCGTCGGGGTCATTTCGGGACTTTTTCGCGAATAATGCGGGATCATTTGGGAACCCTTTCGGCATCATTTCTGGATGGTTTTCGGGATCCGTCCGGGATCCCATTAGGGTAATTTCGGGACTATTAGGGGATCATTTGGGAACCTTTCCAGCATCATTTCTGGATAATTTTCGGGATCCGTCCGGGATGGCGACGAGGTCATTTCGGGACTATTTCGGGATCATTTGGGATACCTACCGGCATCATTTCTGGATGGTTTTTGGGATTCGTCCGGGATCCCGTCGTGGTCCTTTCGGGACTTTTTTTCGACTAATACGGGATCATTTGCGGACCCTTTCGGCATCATTTCTGGATAGTTGTCGGGATCCCGTCACGGTCATTTCGGGACTATTAGGGGATCATTTGAGGACCTTTCCGGCATCATTTCTGTATTGTTTTCGGAATCCTTTCGGGATCCCGTCAGGGTCATTTTGGGACTTTTTTGGGGCTAATACGGGATCATTTGGGGATCCTCTAGGGGTCGTTTCGTGACTTTTTCTGTTTTATTTCGGGATCATTTGGGGACCCTTCCGGCATAATTTCTTGATGGTTTGCCGGATCCATCAGGGTCATTTCGGGACCATTTTGGGATCATTTGGGGACCCTTCCGAGATCATTTCTGGATCCGTCCGGGATGCCGTAGGAGCCATTTCGGGATTTTTTGTTGACTTTTCCGGGATAGTTTTTGGACCCTTCCGGGATCATTTCTGGATCTGTGCGGGATCCCATCTGGGTCATTTCCGGACTATTTCGGGATCATTTTGGGATCCTTCCGGAATCATTTCTGTATGGTTTTCGCGATCCGTCGTTGATTCCCTCGGAGCCATTTCGGAATCTTTTCTGGAGTATGTCGGGGTCATTTGGGGACTTTTTCGGGATCATTTGGGGCTCTTCCGGCATCATTTCTGGATGGTTTTCGGGATCCGTGCGGGATCTCGTCGGGGTCATTTGGGAACTTTTTCGGGATCATTTGGGGGCTCTTCCGGCATCATTTCTGGATGGTTTTCGGGATCCGTCCGGGATATCGTCGGGGTCATTTGGGGACTTTTTCGGGATCATTTGGGGGCTCTTCCGGCATCATTTCTGGATGGTTTTCGGGATCCGTCCGGGATGCCGACGAGGTCATTTCGGGATTATTTCTGGATCATTTAGGATACCTACCGGCATCATTTCTGGATGGTTTTTGGGATTCGTCCGGGATCCCGTCGGGGTCATTTCGGGACTTTTTCTCGACTAATACGGGATCATTTGCGGACCCTTTCGGCATAATTTCTGGATAGTTGTCGGGATCCATTCGGGATCCCGTCACGGTCATTTCGGCACTATTAGGGGATCATTTGAGGACCTTTCCGGCATCATTTCTGGATAGTTTTTGGAATCCTTTCGGGATCCCGTCAGGGTAATTTCGGGGCTTTTTCGGGATCATTTAAGGATGGCTTTCAGGATTCGTCCGGGAACCCGTCAGGGTAATTTCTGGACTTTTCCGAGACTATTTCGGGATCATTTTGGGACCTTCCCAAGATCATTTCTGGATGGATTTCGGGATTTGTCCGGGATGCCCTCAGGGTCATTTTGGGACTATTAGGTGAGCATTTGAGGACCGTTCCGGCATCACTTCTGGATGGTTTTCGGTATCCGTTCAGATTCCTGTCGGAATAATTGCGGGACTTTTTCGGGATCATTGGGGTCCCTTCCAAAATCATTTCTGGATGGTTTTTGGGATTCGTCCGGCATCCCGTCGGGGTAATTTCGGGACTTTTTCTCGACTAATACGGGATCATTTGCGGGCCCTTTCGGTATCATTTCTGGATAGTTGTCGGGATCCGTTCGGGATCCCGTCAGGGTCTTTTCGGAACTATTGGGAGATCATTTGAGGACCTTTCCGGCATCATTTCTGGTTAGTTTTCGGGATCCTTTCCGGGTCCCATCAGGGTCATTTCGGGACTTTTTCGGCATCATTTAAGATTGGTTTTCAGGATTCGTCCGCTATCCGTCAGGGTAATTTCTGGACTTTTCCCAGACTATTTCGGGATGATTTTGGGACCCTCCCAAGATCATTTCTGGATGGATTTCGGGATCTGTCCGGGATGCCGTAAGGTCATTTTGGGACTATTAGGTGATCATTTGAGAACCTTTTCGGCATCACTTCTGGATGGTTTTCGGTATCCGCTCAGGATCCCGTCGGAATTATTGCGGGACTTTTTCGGGATCATTTGGTGTCCCTTCCGGCATCATTTCTGGCTGGTTTTTGGGATTCGTCCGGCATCCCGTCGGGTTCATTTCGGGACTTTTTCTCGACTAATACGGGATCATTTGCGGGCCCTTTCGGCATCATTTCTAGATAGTTGGCGGGATCCGTTCGGGATCCCGTCAGGGTCTTTTCGGAACTATTAGGTGATCATTTGAGGACATTTCCGGCATCATTTCTGGATAGTTTTCGGGATCCTTTCGGGGTCCAGTCAGGGTCATTTCGGGACTTTTTCGGAATATTTAGAGATGGCTTTCAGGATTCGTCCGGGAACCCGTCAGGGTAATTTCTGAACTTTTCCGAGACTATTTCGGGATAATTTTGGGACCTTCCCAAGATCATTTCTGGATGGATTTTGGGATCAGTCCGGGATGCCGTCAGGGTCATTTTGGTATTAGGTGATCATTTGAGGACCTTTCCGGCATCACTTCTGGATGGTTATCGGTATCCGATCAGGATCCCCTCGGAATCATTGCGGGACTTTTTCGGGATCATTTGGGGTCCCTCCCAAGATCATTTCTGGATGGATTTCGGGATCTGTCCGGGATCCCGTCAGGGTCATTTAGGGGTGCGTTCGAGATCCCGTCAGGGTCATTTCGGGACTTCTTCGGGAATATATCGGGATCATTTCTGGATGGTTTATGGGATCCGTCCATGACCCCTTAAGGGTCATTTCGGGACTATTAGGTGATCATTTGAGGACCTTTCCGGCGTCACTTCTGGATGATTTTCGGTATCCGTTCGGGATCCCGTCGGAATCAATGCGGGACTTTTACGGAATCATTTGGGTTTCCTTCCGGCATTATTTCTGGATGGTTTTCGGGATTTGTCCGGGATCCCGTCGGGGTTATTTCGGGACCTTTTCGGGGCTAATACGGGATCATTTGGGGATCCTCTAGGGGTCGTTTCGTGACTGTATTATTTCGGGATCATTTTGGGACCCTTTCGGCATAATTTCTTGATGGTTTGCCGGATCCATCAGTGTCATTTCGGGACCATTTTGGGATCATTTGGCGACCCTTCCGAGATCATTTCTGGATCCGTCCGGGATGCCGTAGGAACCATTTCGGAATTTTTTGTTACTTTTCCGGGATAGTTTTTGCACCCTTCCGGGATCATTTCTGGATCTGTGCGGGATCCCATCTGGGTCAATTACAGACTATTTCGGGATCATTTTGGAATCCTTCCGGAATCATTTCTGTATGGTTTTCGCGATCCATCGTGGATCCCCTCGGAGCCATTTCGGAACTTTTTCTGGAGTTAGTCGGGATAATTTAGGGACCCTTCCTGGATATTTTCTGGATGGTTTCTGAGATCCGTCCGGGAGCCCGTCAGGGTAATTTCGGAACTTTTTCGGGACTATTTCGGGATCAATTTGGTACCCTTCAGGCATCATTTCTGTGTGGTTATCTGGATAAGTCTAGAATCGTGTCGTTGTCATTTCGGGTTTTTTTGGGACTACTTCGGGAACTTTTGGAAACACTTCCGGGGCGTTTCTGGATGGTTTTCGGGATCCGTCCGCGATAGCGTCGGGGTCATTTCGTGGCTTTTTCTGGATAATTTCGTTATCATTTTGGGATCCTATCAGGTTATCAGCTCATAAAGTTATTTTTTTTACTCAATTACAAAAATAAAATGCATTAGACAGAAAAAAAAATGTTAAACAGATAACTTTATAAGCAGGCTAACGTGAATAGCCCACATATTTCATTTTCTCCTTGCGGACGGGGCCGCGGGTAAAGGCTAGTATATATTATAAATGGGAAAGTTTGGATGTGAAGATGTTTGGATGTTTGGATGTTTGGATGTTTGTCCAGACGTTTGTCTTTGTGACTCAATCACGCAAGAACGGCTGGACCGATTTGGATGAAATTTTGCACACATATAGCCAATAGTCTAGAAGGATCTACTAACTATATATTTTTGAAAAGGGGCGTGGTCCCCTCCCCCTAGGAACAGTTATAATTTAATTATTATATTTTTTCGTCTTTGCGACTGAATCACGCCAGAATGGCCACACGGATTTTGATGAAATTTGGGACACAGACAGTAGTCTACTAGCGAAATTTTTTTCGAACATGGAAAGAGGGGTGGGGGTCCCACGACCCCTTCGAGAAATTATTTTTCAATAATTTTTACACATTATAACTTTACGTATACTGGCCTTCACCAATATCACAGACTCAACGGGTCAAATAAGTCGAGGGCTTACAAAGTAAGCAGTGACACCCTCCGCCCGCCCACCCCCCCTTTATCTCACCCTCTGGTGTAAAATCTATAAATTGTTATAACTCAATATAAATTTTCTCCTAAATCAATAGTTTTTGGTATCTGGTACATACAGAACGAGATCTAGACAATTTTGGAGGAACGATCAGTGGTCCTCTCCTCTACTCCCGCCATCCGCCCTCCATCAGTTGTTTTTATTAGCACGCTTTTATTAGCTTTACCTGTATGTTTCTATGTAACTTTTTATTCGCTCCAATGCGCCTGCTGCCTTATTAACATGGTTTTATAATTAGCTTCACCTTATTTGTAATCCCGTAAGGGTCATATCGAGACCCTCCGGGATCATTTCTGGATGGTTTTCGGGATCGGTCCGGGATTACGCCGGGGTAATTTCGGGACTTTTTCGGGACTATTTCGGGATCATTTTGGGACCCTTCCGGGATCATTTCTGTATAGTTTTCGGGATCCGTCCGGGATCCCGTCGGGGTTATTTTGGGACATTTTCGGGACTATTCCGGAATCATTTGGGACTATTTCGCGATCATTTGGGGACCCTTCCGGCATCATTTCTGGATGGTTTTCGGGATCCGTCCGGGATCCCGTCGGGGTACTTTCGGGATCATTTGCGTACCTTCGAGAGATAAATTCTTGATGGTTTCCGGGATCATTACGGGACTTTTTCGGGGTCAGTTTGAGTCCTTTCCGTAATCATTCCTGGATGGTTTTAGGGATCCGTCCGGGATCCCGTCGGCGTCATTTTGGGACTTTTGCGGGATCATTTGGGGTCTCTTCCGGCATCATTTCTGGATGGTTTACGGGATCCGTCCGGGATCCCGTCGGCGTCATTTTGGGCCTTTTGCGGGATCATTTGGGGTCTCTTCCGGCATAATTTCTGGATGGTTTACGGGATCCGTCCGGGATCCTGTCGGGGTCATTTTGGGACTTTTGCGGGATCATTTGGGGTCTCTTCCGGCATCATTTCTGGATGGTTTACGGGATCCGTTCGGGATCCTGTCGGGGTCATTTTGGCACTTTTGCGGAATCATTTGGGGTCTCTTCCGGCATCATTTCTGGATGGTTTACGGGATCCGTCCGGGATCCTGTCGCGGTCATTTTGGGACTTTTGCGGGATCATTTGTGGTCTCTTCCGGCATCATTTCTGGATGGTTTACGGGATCCGTCCGGGATCCTGTCGGGGTCATTTTGGGACTTTTGCGGGATCATTTGGGGTCTCTTCCGGCATCATTTCTGGATGGTTTACGGGATCCGTCCGGGACCCTGTCGGGGTCATTTTGGGACTTTAGCGGGATCATTTGGGGTCTCCTCCGGCATCATTTCTGGATGGTTTACGGGATCCGTCCGGGATCCTGTCGGGGTCATTTTGGGACTTTTGCGGGATCATTTGGGGTCTCTTCCGGCATCATTTCTGGATGCTTTACGGGATCCGTCCGGGATCCTGTCGCGGTCATTTTGGGACTTTTGCGGGATCATTTGGGGTCTCTTCCGGCATCATTTCTGGATGGTTTACGGGATCCGTCCGGGATCCTGTCGGGGTCATTTTGGGACTTTTGCGGGATCATTTGGGGTTTCTTCCAGCATCATTTCTGGATGGTTTTCGGGATCCGTCCGGGATCCTGCCGGGGTCATTTTGAGACTTTTGCGGGATCATTTGGGGTCTCCTCCGGCATCATTTCTGGATGGTTTACGGGATCCGTGCGGGATCCCTTCGGCGTCATTTTGGGACTTTTGCGGGATCATTTGGGGTCTCTTCCGGCATCTTTTCTGGATGGTTTACGGGATCCGACCGGGATCCTGTCGGGGTCATTTTGGGACTTTTGCGGGATCATTTGGGGTCTCTTCCAGCATCATTTCTGGATGGTTTACGGGATCCGTCCGGGATCCTGTCGGGGTCATTTTGAGACTTTTGCGGGATCATTTGGGGTCTCCTCCGGCATCATTTCTGGATGGTTTACGGGATCCGTCCGGGATCCTGTCGGGGTCATTTTGGGACTTTTGCGGGATCATTTGGGGTCTCTTCCGGCATCATTTCTGGATGATTTACGGGATCCGTCCGGGATCCTGCCGGGGTCATTTTGGGACTTTTGCGGGATCATTTGGGGTCTCTTCCGGCATCATTTCTGGATGGTTTACGGGATCCGTCCGGGACAATGTCGGGGTCATTTTGGGACTTTAGCGGGATCATTTGGGGTATCCTCCGGCATCATTTCTGGATGGTTTACGGGATCCGTCCGGGATCCTGTCGGGGTCATTTTGGGACTTTTGCGGGATCATTTGGGGTCTCCTCCGGCATAATTTCTGGATGGTTTACGGGATCCGTCCGGGATCCTGTCGGGGTCATTTCTGGACTTTTGCGGGATCATTTGGGGTCTCTTCCGGCATTATTTCTGGATGATTTACGGGATCCGTCCGGGATCCTGCCGGGGTCATTTTGGGACTTTTGCGGGATCATTTGGGGTCTCTTCCGGCATCATTTCTGGATGATTTACGGGATCCGTCCGGGATCCTGCCGGGGTCATTTTGGGACTTTTGCGGGATCATTTGGGGTCTCTTCCGGCATCATTTCTGGATGGTTTACGGGATCCGTCCGGGACCCTGTCGGGGTCATTTTAGGACTTTAGCGGGATCATTTGGGGTCTCTTCCAGCATCATTTCTGGATGGTTTACGGGATCCGTCCGGGATCCTGTCGGGGTCATTTTGAGACTTTTGCGGGATCATTTGGGGTCTCTTCCGACATCATTTCTGGATGGTTTACGGGATCCGTCCGGGATCCTGTCGGGGTCATTTTGGGACTTTTGCGGGATCATTTGGGGTCTCTTCCGGCATCATTTCTGGATGGTTTTTGGTATCCGTCCGGGATCCCGTCGGAGTCATTTCGGAATTTTTTCTCGACTAATACAGGATCATTTGGGGACCTTATCGGCATCATTTCTGGATTGTTTTCGGAATCCGTCCGCGATCCCGCCAGGGTCATTTCGGGACTATTTCGGGATAATTTGGGGTACCTGCCGGCATCATTTCTGGATGGTTTTTGGTATCCGTCCGGGATCCCGTCGGTGTCATTTCGGGACCATTTGGGGTCCATTCCGGCATTATTTCTGGATGGTTTTCGGGATCCGTCCGGGATCCTGTCGGGGTCATTTTGGGACGTTTGCGGGATCATTTGGGGTCTCTTCCGGCATCATTTCTGGATGGTTTTCGGGATCCGTCCGGGATCCTGTCGGGGTCATTTTGGGACTATTTCGCGATCATTTGGGGACCCTTCCGGCATCATTTCTGGATGGTTTTCGGGATCCGTCCGGGATCTCGTCGGGGTCATTTTGGGACTTTTTCGGGATCATTTGGGGGCTCTTCCGGCATCATTTCTGGATGTTTTTCGGGATCCGTCCGGGATCTCGTCGGGGTCATTTGGGGACTTTTTCGGGATCATTTGGGGGCTCTTCCGGCATCATTTCTGGATGGTTTTCGGGATCCGTCCGGGATCTCGTCGGGGTCATTTGGGGACTTTTTCGGGATCATTTGGGGGCTCTTCCGGCATCATTTCTGGATGGTTTTCGGGATACGTCCGGGATCTCGTCGGGGTCATTTGGCGACTTTTTCGGGATCATTTTGGGGCTCTTCCGGCATCATTTCTGGATGGTTTTCGGGATTCGTCCGGGATCCCGTTGGAATCATTTCGGGACTTTTACGCAACTAATACGGGATCATTTGGGATCCCTTTCGGCATCATTTCTGGGTGGTTTTCGGTATCCCTCCAGGATCCCGTCGGGGTCTTTTCGGGACTTTTTCGCGACTAATACGGGATCATTTGGGAACCCTTTCGGCATCATTTCTGGATGGTTTTTGGGATCCGTCCGGGATCCCATCAGGGTAATTTCGGGGACTATTAGGGGATCATTTGGGAACCTTTCCGGCATCATTTCTGGATAATTTTCGAGATCCGTCCGGGATGCCGACGAGGTCATTTCGGGAATATTTCGGGATGATTTGGGATACCTACCGGCATCATTTCTGGATGGTTTTTGGGATTCGTCCGGGACCCCGTCGTGGTCATTTCGGGACTTTTTCTCGACTAATACGGGATCATTTGCGGACCCTTTCGGAATGGATAGTTGTCGGGATCCCGTCACGGTCATTTCGGGACTATTAGGAGATCATTTGAGGACCTTTCCGGCATCATTTCTGGATTGTTTTCGGAATCCTTTCGGGATCCCGTCAGGGTCATTTTGGGACTTTTTCGGGATCATTTAAGGATGGCTTTCAGGATTCGTCCGGGAACCCGTCAGGGTAATTTCTGGACTTTTCCGAGACTATTTCGGGATCATTTTGGGACCTTCCCAAGATCATTTCTGGATGGATTTCGGGATCGGTCCGGGATGCCGTCAGGGTCATTTTGGGACTATTAGGTGATCATTTGAGGATCTTTCCGGCATCACTTCTGGATGGTTTTCGGTGTCCGTTCAGGATCCCGTCGGAATAATTGCGGGACTTTTTCGGGATCATTTGGGGTCCCTTCCGGCATCATTTATGGATGGTTTTTGGGATTCGTCCGGCATCCCGTCGGGGCCATTTTGGGACTTTTTCTCGACTAATACGGGATAATTTGCGGGCCCTTTCGGTATCATTTCTGGATAGTTGTCGGGATCCGTTCGGGATCCCGTCAGGGTCTTTTCGGAACTATTAGGAGATCTTTTGAGGACCTTTCCGGCATCATTTCTGGATAGTTTTCGGGGTCCTTTCGGGGTCCTATCAGGGTCATTTCGGGACTTTTTCGGCAACATTTAAGATTGGTTTTCAGGATTCGTCCGGGATCCCGTCAGGGTAATTTCTGGACTTTTTCGAGACTATTTCGGGATCATTTTGGGACCAGCCCAAGATCATTTCTGGATGGATTTCGGGATCTGTCCGGGATGCCGTCAGAATCATTTTGGGACTATTAGGTGATCATTTGAGGACCTTTCCGGCATCACTTCTGCATGGTTTTCGGTATCCGTTCAGGATCCCGTCGGAATAATTGCGGGACTTTTTCGGGATCATTTGGGGTCCCTTCCGGCATCATTTCCGGATGGTTTTTTGGATTCGTCCGGCATCCCGTCGGGGTCATTTCGGGACTTTTTCTCGACTAATACCGGATCATTTGGGGACCTTTTCGGCATCATTTCTGTATGGTTTTCGGGATCCGTTCGGGATCCCGTCGGGTCATTTCTGGACTTCTTCTCGACTAATACGGGATCATTTGGGGTAGCTTCCGGCATCATTGCTAGATGGTTTTCGGGATCCGTTCGGGATCCAATCAGGGCCATTTCGGTACTATTTCGGGATCATTTGAGATACCTTTCGGCACCATTTCTAGATGGTTTACGGGATCCGTTCGGGATCCCGTCAGGTTAATTTCGGAACTATTTCGGGATCCTTTGGGGTACCTTCCGGCATCATTTCTATATGGTTTTGAGGATCCATCCGGGATCCCGTCGGGGTCATTTCGGGAATTTTTCTCGACTAATACGGGATCATTTGGGGACGCTTTCGGCATCATTTCTGGATGGTTTTCGGGATCCGTCCAGTATCCCGTCGGGGTCATTTCGGGACTATTTCGGGATCATTTGGGGTACCTTCCGGCATCATTTCTAGATGGTTTTCGGGATCCGTCAGGATCCCGTCGGAGTTATTTCGGGACTTTTTTCTGGATTATTTCGGGATCATTTTGGGACCCTTGCGGGATAATTTCTGCATGATTTTCGTGATCTGTCCGGGATCCGTCGGAGTTATTTCGGGACTTTTGCGGGACTATTTTGGGATCAATTTTGGACCATTTCGGGATAATTTCTGAATGATTTTCGGGATTCGTCCGGAATCCCGTCGGAGTTATTTCTGGACTTTTCCGGGATCATTTGGGGTTCCCCCAAGATTCATGGATGGTTTTCGTGATCCCGTCAGGGTCAAATGGGTACTTTTCGGGACTATTTCGAGATCATTTGGAGACCCTTCCGGCATTATTTCGGGATGTTTTTCGGGATCCATACGGAATCCCGTCAGCGTACTTTGGGAACTTTTTCAGGGCTATATCGTGTTCCGGCAAAAACATTTCGGGACTTTTTTGGGAGTATTTCGGTATCATTTCAGGATAGATACTTCAGGGATAATTTCTGGATTATTTTCTGAATCCCTGCAGGATCCCGTCAGGATTATTTTGGGACCCCTCCGGGTCATTCTCGGGATCTGTCCGGGATCCCGTCGGAGTTATTTCGGGACTTTTTTCTGGATTATTTCGGGATCATTTTGGGACCCTCGCGGGATAATTTCTGTATGATTTTCGGGATCTGTCCGGGATTCCGTCGGAGTTTTTTCGGGACTTTTTCCGGACTTTTTCCGGGATCAATTCTGTATGGTTTTCGGGATCCCGTCACGGTAATTTCAGGAATTTTTCGGGACTATTTCGGAATCATTTTGGTACCCCTCCTGGTTAATTTCTGGATCATTTTCGGGATCTGCCCGGAAATTTTGGTATCATCTTGGGTCCGGGATCATTTTAGGTCTCTTCGCAACCGGTAGTTCAGCACACATGCCTTTTTATATTATGAGCTTTTATGGCCGTGCATTTGCTGCTAATTCTTCGTAATTAAAATTCGGTATGTTTTATCTTCAATCTAACAGAGCTTTTTCGTTCAATTTTTTAGGTTTTTTCAATGAATCGTGTAACGAACTGTTATAACTATAATTACACTTTTTGTAATATTTTAACCAACTAAATACCCGAAAAGCAACACTATTTTCATCTAAAAAATTCTCTTTGGTTTTAGCTAATTGTAGTTTCACTCCTTTGTTCTATGAGTAGTAATTCTTTCACCCCTCTCATATCAATTAATTTAATTTAAAAACAAAATGTATTTTTTTTTTTAATTCGAGAAAACTGTATTGTGCTATTCATGAAAGCGTACCTTTCAGCTTATCTTCTTATTTAGTTTTTTTTTTACTAAATTACAAAAATAAAATATATTAGACAAAAATAATTTTTAAACAGATAACTTGATAAGCAGGCTAACGTGAATAGCACATATATTTTTTTTCTCCTTGCGGACGGGGCCGCGGGTAAAGGCTAGTATATTATAAATGGGAAAGTTTGGATGTTAAGATGTTTGGATGTTTGGATGTTTGGATGTTTGTCCAGACGTTTGTCTTTGTGACTCAATAACGCAAGAACGGCTGGACCGATTTAGATGAAATTTTGCACACATATAGCCAATAGTCTAGAAGGATCTACTAGCTATATATTTTTCAAAAGGGGCGTGGTCCCCGCCCCCTAGGAACAGTTATAATTTAATTATTATATTTTTTCGTCTTTTCGAGTGAATCACGCCAGAATGGCTACACGGATTTTGATGAAATTTGGGACACAGACAGTAGTCTACTAGCGAAATTTTTTTCGAACATGGAAAGAGGGGTGCAATTACTTTTTAATAATTTCGAGCAATTACTTTTTAATAATTTTTACACATTATAACTTTACGTATACTGGCCTTCACCAATATCACAGACTCAAGGGGTCAAATAAGTCGAGGGTTACAAAGTAAGCAGTGACACCCTCCGCCCGCCCCCTTTATCTCCCCCTCTGGTATAAAATCTATAAATTGTTATAACTCAATATAAATTTTCTCCTAAATCAATAGTTTTTGGTATCTGGTACATACAGAACGAGATCTAGACAATTTTGGAGGAACGATCAGTGGTCCTCTCCTCTACTCCCGCCATCCGCCCTCCGTCAATTGTTTTTATTAGCACGCTTTTATTAGCTTTACCTGTATGTTTCTATGTAACCTTTTATTCGCTCCAATGCGCCTGCTGCCTTATTAACATGGTTTTATAATTAGCTTCACCTTATTTGTAATCCCGTAAGGGTCATATCGAGACCCTTATGGGATCATTTCTGGATGGTTTTCGGGATCGGTCCGGGATTACGGCGGGGGTAATTTCGGGACTTTTTCGGGACTATTTCGGGATCATTTTGGGACCCTTCCGGGATCATTTCTGTATAGTTTTCGGGATCCGTCCGGGATCCCGTCGGGGTTATTTTGGGACATTTTCGGGACTATTCCGGAATCATTTCGGGACTATTTCGCGATCATTTGGGGACCCTTCCGGCATCATTTCTGGGTGATTTTCGGGATCCGTCCGGGATCCCGTCGGGGTACTTTCGGGATCATTTGCGTACCTTCGAGAGATAAGTTCTTGATGGTTGCCGGGATCATTACGGGACTTTTTCGGGGTTATTTTGGGTCGCTTTAGGCATCATTTCTGGATGGTCTTCGGGATTCGTCCGGCATCCCGTCGGGGTCATTTCGGGACTTTTTCGCGACTAATACGGGATCATTTGGGGACCCTTTTGGCATCATTTCTGGATGGTTTTCGGGATCCGTCCGAGATCTGGTCGGGGTAATTTGGGGACTTTTTCGGGATCATTTGGGGGCTCTTCCGGCATCATTTCTTGATGGTTTTCGGGATCCGTCCGGGATACCGTCGGTGTCATTTGGGGACTTTTTCGGGATCATTTGGGGGCTCTTACGGCATCATTTCTGGATGGTTTTCGGGATCCGTCCGGGATCTCGTCGGGGTCATTTGGGGACTTTTTCGGGATCATTTGGGGGCTCTTCCGGCATCATTTCTGGATGGTTTTCGGGATCCGTCCGGGATCCCGTCGGGGTCATTTCGGGACTTTTTCGCGACTAATACGGGATCAATTGGGAACCCTTTCGGTATCATTTCTGGATGGTTTTCGGGATCCGTCCGGGATCCCATCACGGTCATTTCGGGACTATTAGGGGATCATTTGAGGACCTTCCGGAACCATTTCTGGATAGTTTTCGGGATCCTTTCGGGGTCCCGTCAGGGTCATTTCGAGAATTTTTCGGGATCCCGTCAGGGTCATTTCGGGACTTTTCCGGGATCATTTAAGGATGGCTTTCAGGATTCGTCCGGGACCCCGTCAGGGTAATTTCTGGACTTTTCTGAGACTATTTCGGGATCATTTTGGGGCCTTCCCAAGATCATTTCTGGATGGATTTCGGGATCAGTCCGGGATGCCATCAGGATCATTATGGGACTATTAGGTGATCATTTGTGGACCTTTCCGGCATCACTTCCGGATGGTTTTCGGTATCCGTTCAGGATCCCGTCGGAATCATTACGGGACTTTTTCGGGATCATTTGGGGTCCCTCCCAAGGTCATTTCTGGATGGATTTCGGGATCTGTTCGGGATCCCGTCAGGGTCATTTAGGGATGCTTTCGAGATCCCTCAGGGTCATTTCAGGACTTCTTCGGGACTATATCGGGATCATTTCTGGATGGTTTACGGGATCCGTCCAGGATCCCTTAAGGGTCATTTCGGGACTATTAGGTGATCATTTGAGGACCTTTCCGGCATCACTTCTGGATGATTTTCGGTATCCGTTCGGGATCCCGTCGGAATCATTGCGGTACTTTTTCGGAATCATTTGGGATCCCTTCCGGCATCATTTCTGGATGGTTTTCGGGATTTGTCCGGGATCCCGTCGGGGTTATTTCGGGACCTTTTCGGGGCTATTACGGGATCATTTGGGGATCCTCTAGGGGTCGTTTCGAGACTTTTTCTGTATTATTTCGGGATCATTTGGGGACCCTTCCGGCATAATTTCTTGATGGTTTGCCGGATCCATCAGGGTCATTTCGGGACCATTTTGGGATCGGTTAGGGACCCTTCCGAGATCATTTCTGGATCCGTCCGGGATGCCGTAGGAGCCATTTCGGCATTTTTTGTTACTTTTCCGGGATAGTTTTTGGACCCTTCCGGAATCATTTCTGGATCTGTGCGGGATCCCATCTGGGTCATTTCCGCACTATTTCGGGATCATTTTGGGATCCTTCCGGAATCATTTCTGTATGGTTTTCGCGAACCGTCGTGGATCCCCTCGGAGCCATTTCGGAACTTTTTCTGGAGTATGTCGGGGTCATTTGGGGACATTTCGGGATCATTTGGGGTACCTACCGTCATCATTTCTGGATGGTTTTCGGTATCCGTCCGGGATCTCGTCGGGGTCATTTGGGAACCTTTTCGGGATCATTTGGGGGCTCTTCCGGCATCATTTCTAGATGGTTTTCGGGATCCGTCCGGGATCCCGTCGGGGTAATTTCGGGACTATTAGGGGACCATTTGGGGACCTTTGCGGCATCATTTCTGGATAATTTTCGGGATCCGTCCGGGATGCCGACGAGGTCATTTCGGGACTATTTCGGGATCATTTGGGATACCTACCGGCATCATTTCTGGATGGTTTTTGGGATTCGTCCGGGATCCCGTCGGGGTCATTTCGGGACTTTTTCTCGACTAATACGGGATCATTTGCGGACCCTTTCGGCATCATTTCTGGATAGTTGTCGGGATCCGTTCGGGATCCTATCACGGTCATTTCGGGACTATTAGGGGATCATTTGAGGACCTTCCGGAATCATTTCTGGATAGTTTTCGGAATCCTTTCGGGATCCCGTCAGGGTCATTTCGGTACTTTTCCGGGATCATTTAAGGATGGCTTTCAGGATTCGTCCGGGAACCCGTCAGGGTAATTTCTGGACTTTTCCGAGACTATTTCGGGATCATTTTGGGACCTTCCCAAGATCATTTCTGGATGGATTTCGGGATCTGTCCGGGATGCGGTCAGGGTCATTTTGGGACTATTATGTGATCATTTGAGGACCTTTCCGGCATCACTTCTGGATGGTTTTCGGTATCCGTTCAGGATCCCGTCGGAATAATTGCGTGACTTTTTCGGGATCATTTGGGGTCCCTTCCGGCATCATTTCTGGATGGTTTTTGGGATTCGTCCGGCATCCCGTCGGGGTCATTTCAGGACTTTTTGTCGACTAATACGGGATCATTTGCGGGCCCTTTCGGTATCATTTCTGGATAGTTGTCGGGATCCGTTCTGGATCCCGTCAGGGTCTTTTCGGAACTATTAGGAGATCATTTGAGGACCTTTCCGGCATCATTTCTGGATAGTTTTCGGGATACTTTCGGGTCCCATCAGGGTCATTTCGGAACTTTTTCGGCATCATTTAAGATTGGTTTTCAGGATTCGTCCGGGATCCTGTCAGGGTAATTTCTGGACTTTTCCGAGACTATTTCGGGATCATTTTGGGACCCTCCCAAGATCATTTCTGTATGGTTTTCGCGATCCATCGTGGATCCCCTCGGAGCCATTTCGGAACTTTTTCTGGAGTATGTCGGGATAATTTAGGGACCCTTCCTGGATATTTTCGGAATGGTTTTTGAGATCCGCCCTGGAGCCCGTCAGGGTCATTTCGGAACCTTTTCGGGATCATTTTGGAACACCTTCAGGGATTATTTCTGTGTGGTTCTCTGGATACGTCTGGAATCGTGTCGTTGTCATTTTGGGTTTTTTTGGGACTTTTCCGGGAACTTTTGGAGACCCTTCCGGGGCATTTCTGGATGGTTTTCGGGATCCGTCCGCTATAGCGTGGGGTCATTTCGTAGCTTTTTCTGGACAATTTCGGGATCATTTGTGATCCTATCAGGTTATCAGCTCATTTAGTTCTTTTTTTTACTCAATTTCAAAAATAAAATGCATTAGACAGAAAACAAAATTTTAAACAGATAACTTGATAAGCAGGCTAATGCGAAGAGCCCATATATTTAAATTTCTCCTTGCGGACGGGGCCGCGGGTAAAGGCTAGTATATTATAAATGGGAAAGTTTGGATGTTAAGATGTTTGGATGTTTGGATGTTTGGATGTTTGGATGTTTGTCCAGACGTTTGTCTTTGTGACTCAATAACGCAAGAACGGCTGGACCGATTTGGATGAAATTTTGCACACATATAGCCAATAGTCTAGAAGGATCTACTAGCTATATATTTTTCAAAAGGGGCGTGGTCCCCGCCCCCTAGGAACAGTTATAATTTAATTATTATATTTTTTCGTCTTTGCGACTGAATCACGCCAGAATGGCTACACGGATTTTGATGAAATTTGGGACACAGACAGTAGTCTACTAGCGAAATTTTTTTCGAACATGGAAAGAGGGGTGGGGGTCCCACGACCCCTTCGAGAAATTAGTTTTCATAATTTTTACACATTATAACTTTACGTATACTGGCCTTCACCAATATCACAGACTCAAGGGGTCAAATAAGTCGAGGGCTTACAAAGTAAACAGTGACACCCTCCGCCCGCCCCCTTTATCTCCCCCTCTGGTGTAAAATCCATAAATTGTTATAACTCAATCTAAATTTTCTCCTAAATCAATAGTTTTTGGTATCTGGTACATACAGAACGAGATCTAGACAATTTTGGAGGAACGATCAGTGGTCCTCTCCTCTACTCCCGCCATCCGCCCTCCATCAATTGTTTTTATTAGCACGCTTTTATTAGCTTTACCTGTATGTTTCTATCTAACTTTTTATTCGCTCCAATGCGCCTGCTGCCTTATTAACATAGTTTTATAATTAGCTTCACCTTATTTGTAATCCCGTAAGGGTCATATCGAGACCCTTCCGGGATCATTTCTGGATGGTTTTCGGGATCGGTCCGGGATTACGCCGGGGTAATTTCGGGACTTTTTCGGGACTATTTCGGGATCATTTTGGGACCCTTCCGGAATCATTTCTGTATGGTTTTCGCGATCCGTCGTGGATCCCCTCGGAGCCATTTCGGAACTTTTTCTGGAGTATGTCGGGGTCATTTGGGGACTTTTTCGGGATCATTTGGGGTACCTACCGTCATCATTTCTGGATGGTTTTCGGTATCCGTCCGGGATCTCGTCGGGGTCATTTGGGAACCTTTTCGGGATCATTTGGGGGCTCTTCCGGCATCATTTCTGGATGGTTTTCGGGATCCGTCCGGGATCCCGTCGGGGTAATTTCGGGACTATTAGGGGACCATTTGGGGACCTTTCCGGCATCATTTCTGGATAATTTTCGGGATCCGTCCGGGATGCCGACGAGGTCATTTCGGGACTATTTCGGGATCATTTGGGATACCTACCGGCATCATTTCTGGATGGTTTTTGGGATTCGTCCGGGATCCCGTCGGGGTCATTTCGGGACTTTTTCTCGACTAATACGGGATCATTTGCGGACCCTTTCGGCATCATTTCTGGATAGTTGTCGGGATCCGTTCGGGATCCTATCACGGTCATTTCGGGACTATTAGGGGATCATTTGAGGACCTTCCGGAATCATTTCTGGATAGTTTTCGGAATCCTTTCGGGATCCCGTCAGGGTCATTTCGGTACTTTTCCGGGATCATTTAAGGATGGCTTTCAGGATTCGTCCGGGAACCCGTCAGGGTAATTTCTGGACTTTTCCGAGACTATTTCGGGATCATTTTGGGACCTTCCCAAGATCATTTCTGGATGGATTTCGGGATCTGTCCGGGATGCGGTCAGGGTCATTTTGGGACTATTATGTGATCATTTGAGGACCTTTCCGGCATCACTTCTGGATGGTTTTCGGTATCCGTTCAGGATCCCGTCGGAATAATTGCGTGACTTTTTCGGGATCATTTGGGGTCCCTTCCGGCATCATTTCTGGATGGTTTTTGGGATTCGTCCGGCATCCCGTCGGGGTCATTTCAGGACTTTTTGTCGACTAATACGGGATCATTTGCGGGCCCTTTCGGTATCATTTCTGGATAGTTGTCGGGATCCGTTCTGGATCCCGTCAGGGTCTTTTCGGAACTATTAGGAGATCATTTGAGGACCTTTCCGGCATCATTTCTGGATAGTTTTCGGGATACTTTCGGGTCCCATCAGGGTCATTTCGGGACTTTTTCGGCATCATTTAAGATTGGTTTTCAGGATTCGTCCGGGATCCTGTCAGGGTAATTTCTGGACTTTTCCGAGACTATTTCGGGATCATTTTGGGACCCTCCCAAGATCATTTCTGTATGGTTTTCGCGATCCATCGTGGATCCCCTCGGAGCCATTTCGGAACTTTTTCTGGAGTATGTCGGGATAATTTAGGGACCCTTCCTGGATATTTTCGGAATGGTTTTTGAGATTCGCCCTGGAGCCCGTCAGGGTTATTTCGGAACCTTTTCGGGATCATTTTGGAACACCTTCAGGGATTATTTCTGTGTGGTTCTCTGGATACGTCTGGAATCGTGTCGTTGTCATTTTGGGTTTTTTTGGGACTTTTCCGGGAACTTTTGGAGACCCTTCCGGGGCATTTCTGGATGGTTTTCGGGATCCGTCCGCTATAGCGTGGGGTCATTTCGTAGCTTTTTCTGGACAATTTCGGGATCATTTGTGATCCTATCAGGTTATCAGCTCATTTAGTTCTTTTTTTTACTCAATTTCAAAAATAAAATGCATTAGACAGAAAACAAAATTTTAAACAGATAACTTGATAAGCAGGCTAATGCGAAGAGCCCATATATTTAAATTTCTTCTTGCGGACGGGGCCGCGGGTAAAGGCTAGTATATTATAAATGGGAAAGTTTGGATGTTAAGATGTTTGGATGTTTGGATGTTTGTCCAGACGTTTGTCTTTGTGACTCAATAACGCAAGAACGGCTGGACCGATTTGAATGAAATTTTGCACACATATAGCCAATAGTCTAGAAGGATCTACTAGCTATATATTTTTCAAAAGGGGCGTGGTCCCCGCCCCCTAGGAACAGTTATAATTTAATTATATTTTTTCGTCTTTGCGACTGAATCACGCCAGAATGGCTACACGGATTTTGATGAAATTTGGGACACAGACAGTAGTCTACTAGCGAAATTTTTTTCGGACATGGAAAGAGGGGTGGGGGTCCCACGACCCCTTCGAGAAATTATTTTTCATAATTTTTACACATTATAACTTTACGTATACTGGCCTTCACCAATATCACAGACTCAAGGGGTCAAATAAGTCGAGGGCTTACAAAGTAAACAGTGACACCCTCCGCCCGCCCCCTTTATCTCCCCCTCTGGTGTAAAATCCATAAATTGTTATAACTCAATCTAAATTTTCTCCTAAATCAATAGTTTTTGGTATCTGGTACATACAGAACGAGATCTAGACAATTTTGGAGGAACGATCAGTGGTCCTCTCCTCTACTCCCGCCATCCGCCCTCCATCAATTGTTTTTATTAGCACGCTTTTATTAGCTTTACCTGTATGTTTCTATCTAACTTTTTATTCGCTCCAATGCGCCTGCTGCCTTATTAACATGGTTTTATAATTAGCTTCACCTTATTTGTAATCCCGTAAGGGTCATATCGAGACCCTTCCGGGATCATTTCTGGATGGTTTTCGGGATCGGTCCGGGATTACGCCGGGGTAATTTCGGGACTTTTTCGGGACTATTTCGGGATCATTTTGGGACCCTTCCGGGATCATTTCTGTATAGTTTACGGGATCCGTCCGGGATCCCGTCGGGGTTATTTTGGAACATTTTCGGGACTATTCCGGAATCATTTCGGGACTATTTCGCGATCATTTGGGGACCCTTCCGGCATCATTTCTGGATGGTTTTCGGGATCCGTGCGGGATCTCGTCGGGGTCATATGGGGACTTTTTCGGGATCATTTGGGGGCTCTTCCGGCATCATTTCTGGATGGTTTTCGGAATCCGTCCGGGATATCGTCGGGGTCATTTGGGGACTTTTTCGGGATCATTTGGGCGCTCTTCTGGCATCATTTCTGGATGGTTTTCGGGATCCGTCCGGGATCTCGTCGGGGTCATTTGGGGACTTTTTCGGGATCATTTTGGGGCTCATCCGGCATCATTTCTGGATGGTTTTCGGGATCCGTCCGGGATCCCGTCGGGGTCATTTCGGGACTTTTTCGCGACTAATACGGGATCATTTGGGAACCCTTTCGGCATCATTTCTGGATGGTTTTCGGGATCCGTCCGGGATCCCATTAGGGTAATTTCGGGACTATTAGGGGATCATTTGGGAACCTTTCCGGCATCATATCTGGATAATTTTCGGGATCCGTCCGGGATGCCGACGAGGTGATTTCGGGACTATTTCGTGATCATTTGGGATACCTACCGGCATCATTTCTGGATGGTTTTTGGGATTCGTCCGTGATCCCGTCGTGGTCCTTTCGGGATTTTTTTCGACTAATACGGGATCACTTGCGTGCCCTTTCGGCATCATTTCTGGATAGTTGTCGGGATCCCGTCACGGTCATTTCGGGAATATTAGGGGATCATTTGAGGACCTTTCCGGCATCATTTCTGTATTGTTTTCGGAATCCTTTCGTGATCCCGTCAGGGTCATTTTGGGACTTTTTCGGGGCTAATACGGGATCATTTGGGGATCCTCTAGGGGTCGTTTCGTGACTTTTTCTGTTTTATTTCGGGATCATTTGGGGACCCTTCCGGCATAATTTCTTGATGGTTTGTCGGATCCATCAGGGTCATTTCGGGACCATTTTGGGATCATTTGGGGACCCTTCCGAGATCATTTCTGGATCCGTCCGGGATGCCGTAGGAGCCATTTCGGGATTTTTTGTTACTTTTCCGGGATAGTTTTTGGACCCTTCCGGGATCATTTCTGGATCTGTGCGGGATCCCATCTGCGTCATTTCCGGACTATTTCGGGATCATTTTGGGATCCTTCCGAAATCATTTCTGTATGGTTTTCGCGATCCGTCGTTGATTCCCTCGGATCCAGTTCGGAACCTTTTCTGGAGTATGTCGGGGTCATTTGGGGACTTTTTCGGGATCATTTGGGGCTCTTCCGGCATCATTTCTGGATGGTTTTCGGGATCCGTGCGGGATCTCGTCGGGGTCATTTGGGGACTTTTTCGGGATCATTTGGGGGCTCTTCCGGCATCATTTCTGGATGGTTTTCGGGATCCGTCCGGGATATCGTCGGGGTCATTTGGGGACTTTTTCGGGATCATTTGGAGGCTCTTCCGGCATCATTTCTGTATGGTTTTCGGGATCCGTCCGGGATCCCATCAGGGTAATTTCGGGACTATTAGGGGATCATTTGTGGACCTTTCCGGCATCATTTCTGGATAATTTTCGGTATCCGTCCGGGATGCCGACGAGGTAATTTCGGGATTATTTCGGGATCATTTGGGATACCTACCGGCATCATTTCTGGATGTTTTTTTGGGATTCATCCGGGATCCCGTCGGGGTCATTTCGGGACTTTTTCTCGACTAATACGGGATCATTTGCGAACCCTTTCGGCATAATTTCTGGATAGTTGTCGGGATCCGTTCGGGATCCCGTCACGGTCATTTCGGAACTATTAGGGGATCATTTGAGGACCTTTCCGGCATCATTTTTGGATAGTTTTTGGAATCCTTTCGGGATCCCGTCAGGGTCATTTCGGGGCTTTTTCGGGATCATTTAAGGATGGCTTTCAGGATTCGTCCGGGAACCCGTCAGAGTAATTTCTGGACTTTTCCGAGACTATTTCGGGATAATTTTGGGACCCTCCCAAGATCATTTCTGGATGGATTTCGGGATCTGTCCGGAATGCCGTCAGGGTCATTTTGGGACTATTAGGTGATCATTTGAGGACTTTTTTCGGCATCACTTCTGGATGGTTTTCGGTATCCGCTCAGGATCCCGTCGGAATTATTGCGGGACTTTTTCGGGATCATTGGGGTCCCTTCCGACATCATTTCTGGATGGTTTTTGGGATTCGTCCGGCATCCCGTCGGGGTCATTTCGGGACCTTTTCTCGACTAAGACGGGATCATTTGCGGGCCCTTTCGATATCATTTCTGAATAGTTGTCGGGATCCGTTCGGGATTCCGTCAAGGTCTTTTCGGAACTATTGGGAGATCATTTGAGGACCTTTCCGGCATCATTTCTGGTTAGTTTTCGTGATCCTTTCCGGGTCCCATCAGGGTCATTTCGGGACTTTTTCGGCATCATTTAAGATTGGTTTTCAGGATTCGTCCGGGTTCCGTCAGGGTAATTTCTGGACTTTTCCCAGACTATTTCGGGATAATTTTGGGACCCTCCCAAGATCATTTCTGGATGGATTTCGGGATCTGTCCGGGATGCCGTCAGGGTCATTTTGGGACTATTAGGTGATCATTTGAGGACTTTTTCGGCATCACTTCTGGATGGTTTTCGGTATCCGCTCAGGATCCCGTCGGAATTATTGCGGGACTTTTTCGGGATCATTTGGTGTCCCTTCCGGCATCATTTCTGGATGGTTTTTGGGATTCGTCCATGACCCTTAAGGGTCATTTCGGGACTATTAGGTGATCATTTGAGGACCTTTCCGGCATCACTTCTGGATGATTTTCGGTATCCGTTCGGGATCCCGTCGGAATCAATGCGGGACTTTTACGGAATAATTTGGGATTCCTTCCGGCATCATTTCTGGATGGTTTTCGGGATTTGTCCGGGATCCCGTCGGGTTATTTCGGGACCTTTTCGGGGCTAATACGGGATCATTTGGGGATCCTCTAGGGGTCGTTTCGTGACTTTTTCTGTATTATTTCGGGATCATTTTGGGACCCTTTCGGCACAATTTCTTGATGGTTTGCCGGATCCATCAGGGTCATTTCGGGACCATTTTGGGATCATTTGGGGACCCTTCCGAGATAATTTCTGGATCCGTCCTGGATGCCGTCGGAGCTATTTCGGGATTTTTTGTTACTTTTCCGGGATAGTTTTTGCACCCTTCCGGGATCATTTTTGGATCTGTGCGGGATCCCATCTGGGTCAATTCCGGACTATTTCGGGATCATTTTGGAATCCTTCCGGAATCATTTCTGTATGGTCTTCGCGATCCATCGTGGATCCCCTCGGAGCCATTTCGGAACTTTTTCTGTAGTTATTCGGGATAATTTAGCGACCCTTCTTGGATATTTTCTGGATGGTTTTTGAGATCCGCCCGGGAGCCCGTCAGGGTCATTTCGGAACCTTTTCGGGATCATTTTGGAACACCTTCAGGGATCATTTCTGTGTGGTTCTCTGGATACGTCTAGAATCGTGTCGCTCTCATTTCGGGTTTTTTTGGGACTATTCGGGGAACTTTTGGAGACCCTTTCGGGGCATTTCTGGATGGTTTTCGGGATCCGTCCGCGATAGCGTTGGGGTCATTTCGTAGCTTTTTCTGGATAATTTCGGGATCATTTGGGATCCTATCAGGTTATCAGCTCATTTAGTTCTTTTTTTTACTCAATTACAAAAATAAAATGCATTAGACAGAAAACAAAATTTTAAACAGATAATAAGCAGGCTAACGCGAATAGCCCATATATTTAAAATTTTCCTTGCGGACGGGGCCGCGGGTAAAGGCTAGTATATATTATAAATGGGAAAGTTTGGATGTTAAGATGTTTGGATGTTTGGATGTTTGTCCAGACGTTTGTCTTTGTGACTCAATAACGCAAGAACGGCTGGACCGATTTGGATGAAATTTTGCACACATATAGCCAATAGTCTAGAAGGATCTAATAGCTATATATTTTTCAAAAGGGGCGTGGTCCCGCCCCCTAGGAACTGTTATAATTTAATTATTATATTTTTTCGTCTTTGCGACTGAATCACGCCAGAATGGCTACACGGATTTTGATGAAATTTGGGACACAGACAGTAGTCTACTAGCGAAATTTTTTTCGAACATGGAAAGAGGGGTGGGGGTCCCACGACCCCTTCGAGAAATTATTTTTCATAATTTTTACACATTATAACTTTACGTATACTGGCCTTCACCAATATCACAGACTCAAGGGGTCAAATAAGTCGAGGGCTTACAAAGTAAGCAGTGACACCCTCCGCCCGCCCCCCTTTATCTCCCCCTCTGGTGTAAAATCCATAAATTGTTATAACTCAATCTAAATTTTCTCCTAAATCAATAGTTTTTGGTATCTGGTACATACAGAACGAGATCTAGACAATTTTGGAGGAACGATCAGTGGTCCTCTCCTCTACTCCCGCCATCCGCCCTCCATCAATTGTTTTTATTAGCACGCTTTTATTAGCTTTACCTGTATGTTTCTATCTAACTTTTTATTCGCTCCAATGCGCCTGCTGCCTTATTAACATGGTTTTATAATTAGCTTCACCTTATTTGTAATCCCGTAAGGGTCATATCGAGACCCTTCCGGGATCATTTCCGGATGGTTTTCGGGATCGGTCCGGGATTACGCCGGGGTAATTTCGGGACTTTTTCGGGACTATTTCGGGATCATTTTGGGACCCTTCCGGGATCATTTCTGTTTAGTTTACGGGATCCGTCCGGGATCCCGTCGGGGTTATTTTGGAACATTTTCGGGACTATTCCGGAATCATTTCGGGACTATTTCGCGATCATTTGGGGACCCTTCCGGCAACATTTCTGGATGGTTTTCGGGATCCGTGCGGGATCTCGTCGGGGTCATATGGGGACTTTTTCGGGATCATTTGGGGGCTCTTCCGGCATCATTTCTGGATGGTTTTCGGGATCCGTCCGGGATCTCGTCGGGGTCATTTGGGGACTTTTTCGCGATCATTTTGGGGCTCATCCGGCATCATTTCTGGATGGTTTTCGGGATACGTCCGGGATCCCGTCGGGGTCATTTCGGTACTTTTTCGCGACTAATACGGGATCATTTGGGAACCCTTTCGGCATCATTTCTGGATGGTTTTCGGCATCCGTCCGGGATCCCGTCGGGGTCATTTCGGGACTTTTTCGCGACTAATACGGGATAATTTGGGAACCCTTTCGGCATCATTTCTGGATGGTTTTAGGGATCCGTCCGGGATCCCATTAGGGTAATTTCGGGACTATTAGGGGATCATTTGGGAACCTTTCCGGCATCATTTCTGGATAATTTTCGGGATCCGTCCGGGATGCCACGAGGTCATTTCGGGACTATTTCGGGATCATTTGGGATACCTACCGGCAACATTTCCGGATGGTTTTTGGGATTCGTCCGGGATCCCGTCGTGGTCCTTTCGGGACTTTTTTTTCGACTAATACGAGATCATTTTCGGACCCTTTCGGCATCATTTCTGGATAGTTGTCGGGATCCCGTCACGGTCATTTCGGGACTATTAGGGGATCATTTGAGGACCTTTCCTGTATAATTTCTGTATTGTTTTCGGAATCCTTTCGGGATCCCGTCAGGGTCATTTCGGGGATTTTTCGGGATCATTTAAGGATGGCTTTCAGGATTCGTCCGGGAACCCGTCAGGGTAATTTCTGGACTTTTCCGAGACTATTTCGGGATCATTTTGGGACCTTCCCAAGATCATTTCTGGATGGATTTTGGGATCAGTTCGGGATGCCGTCAGGGTCATTTTGGGACTATTAGGTGAGCATTTGAGGACCGTTCCGGCATCACTTCTGGATGGTTTTCGGTATCATTTGGTGTCCCTTTCGGCATAATTTCTGGATAGTTGTCGGGATCCGTTCGGGGTCCCGTCAGGGTCTTTTCGGAACTATTGGGAGATCATTTGAGGACCTTTCCGGCATCATTTCTGGTTAGTTTTCGGGATCCTTTCCGGGTCCCATCAGGGTCATTTCGGGACTTTTTCGGCATCATTTAAGATTTGTTTTCAGGATTCGTCCGGGATCCGTCAGGGTAATTTCTGGACTTTTCCCAGACTATTTCGGGATAATTTTGGGACCCTCCCAAGATCATTTCTGGATGGATTTCGGGATCTGTCCGGGATGCCGTCAGGGTCATTTTGGGACTATTAGGTGATCATTTGAGGACCTTTTCGGCATCACTTCTGGATGGTTTTCGGTATCCGCTCAGGATCCCGTCGGAATTATTGCGGGCTTTTTCGGGATCATTTGGTGTCCCTTCCGGCATCATTTCTGGATGGTTTTTGGGATTCGTCCGGCATCCCGTCGGGTTCATTTCGGGACTTTTTCTCGACTAATACGGGATCATTTGCGGGCCCTTTCGGCATCATTTCTAGATAGTTGTCGGGATCCGTTCGGGATCCCGTCAGGGTCTTTTCGGAACTATTATGTGATAATTTGAGGACATTTCCGGCATCATTTCTGGATAGTTTTCGGGATCCTTTCGGGGCCCAGTCAGGGTCATTTCGGGACTTTTTCGGGACTATATCGGGATCATTTCTGGATGGTTTATGGGATCCGTCCATGACCCCTTAAGGGTCATTTCGGGACTATTAGGTGATCATTTGAGGACCTTTCCGGCATCACTTCTGGATGATTTTCGGTATCCGTTCGGGATCCCGTCGGAATCAATGCGGGACTTTTACGGAATCATTTGGGATTCCTTCCGGCATCATTTCTGGATGGTTTTCGGGATTTGTCCGGGATCCCGTCGGGGTTATTTCGGGACCTTTTCGGGGCTAATACGGGATCATTTGGGGATCCTCTAGGGGTCGTTTCGTGACTTTTTCTGTATTATTTCGGGATCATTTTGGGACCCTTTCGGCATAATTTCTTGATGGTTTGCCGGATCCATCAGGGTCATTTCGGGACCATTTTGGGATCATTTGGGGACCCTTCCGAGATCATTTCTGGATCCGTCCGGGATGCCGTAGGAGCCATTTCGGGATTTTTTGTTACTTTTCCGGGATAGTTTTTGCACCCTTCCGGGATCATTTCTGGATCCGTGCGGGATCCCATCTGGGTCAATTCCGGACTATTTCGGGATCATTTTGGAATCCTTCCGGAATCATTTCTGTATGGTTTTCGCGATCCATCGTGGATCCCCTCGGAGCCATTTCGGAACTTTTTCTGGAGTTAGTCGGGATAATTTAGGGACCCATCCTGGATATTTTCTGGATGGTTTTTGAGATCCGCCCGGGAGCCCGTCAGGGTCATTTCGGAACCTTTTCGGGATCATTTTGGAACACCTTCAGGGATCATTTCTGTGTGGTTCTCTGGATACGTCTAGAATCGTGTCGCTCTCATTTCGGGTTTTTTTGGGAATATTCGGGGAACTTTTGGAGACCCTTTCGGGGCATTTCTGGATGGTTTTCGGGATCCGTCCGCGATAGCGTTGGGGTCATATCGTAGCTTTTTCTGGATAATTTCGGGATCATTTGGGATCCTATCAGGTTATCAGCTCATTTAGTTCTTTTTTTTTTACTCAATTACAAAAATAAAATGCATTAGACAGAAAACAAAATTTTAAACAGATAATAAGCAGGCTAACGCGAATAGCCCATATATTTAAAATTTTCCTTGCGGACGGGGCCGCGGGTAAAGGCTAGTCTAATATATATTATAAATGGGAAAGTTTGGATGTTAAGATGTTTGGATGTTTGGATGTTTGGATGTTTAGATGTTTGGATGTTTGGATGTTTGGATGTTTGGATGTTTGGATGTTTGGATGTTTGTCCAGACGTTTGTCTTTGTGACTCAATAAGGCAAGAACGGCTGGACCGATTTGGATGAAATTTTGCACACATATAGCCAATAGTCTAGAAGGATCTACTAGCTATATATTTTTCAAAAGGGGCGTGGTCCCCGCCCCCTAGGAACAGTTATAATTTAATTATTATATTTTTTCGTCTTTGCGACTGAATCACGCCAGAATGGCTACACGGATTTTGATGAAATTTGGGACACAGACAGTAGTCTACTAGCGAAATTTTTTTCGAACATGGAAAGAGGGGTGGGGGTCCCACGACCCTTCGAGAAATTATTTTTCATAATTTTTACACATTATAACTTTACTTATACTGGCCTTCACCAATATCACAGACTCAAGGGGTCAAATAAGTCGAGGGCTTACAAAGTAAGCCCGCCCTCTTTATCTCCCCCTCTGGTTTAAATCCATAAATTGTTATAACTCAATCTAAATTTTCTCCTAAATCAATAGTTGTAGGTATCTGGTACATACAGAACGAGATCTAGACAATTTTGGAGGAACGATCAGTGGTCCTCTCCTCTACTCCCGCCATCCGCCCTCCATCAATTGTTTTTATTAGCACGCTTTTATTAGCTTTACCTGTATGTTTCTATCTAACTTTTTATTCGCTCCAATGCGCCTGCTGCCTTATTAACATGGTTTTATAATTAGCTTCACCTTATTTGTAATCCCGTAAGGGTCATATCGAGACCCTTCCGGGATCATTTCTGGATGGTTTTCGGGATCGGTCCGGGATTACGCCGGGGTAATTTCGGGACTTTTTCGGGACTATTTCGGGATCATTTTGGGACCCTTCCGGGATCATTTCTGTATAGTTTACGGGATCCGTCCGGGATCCCGTCGGGGTCATTTTGGAACATTTTCGGGACTATTCCGGAATCATTTCGGGACTATTTCGCGATCATTTGGGGACCCTTCCGGCATCATTTCTGGATGGTTTTCGGGATCCGTGCGGGATCTCGTCGGGGTCATATGGGGACTTTTTCGGGATCATTTGAGGGCTCTTCCGGCATCATTTCTGGATGGTTTTCGGGATCCGTCCGGGATATCGTCGGGGTCATTTGGGGACTTTTTCGGGATCATTTGGGGGCTCTTCCGGCATCATTTCTGGATGGTTTTCGGGATCCGTCCGGGATCTCGTCGGGGTCATTTGGGGACTTTTTCGGGATCATTTTGGGGCTCATCCGGCATCATTTCTGGATGGTTTTCGGGATCCGTCCGGGATGCCGACGAGGTCATTTCGGGACTATTTCGGGATCATTTGGGATACCTACCGGCATCATTTCTGGATGGTTTTTGGGATTCGTCCGGGATCCCGTCGGGGTAATTTCGGGACTTTTTTTCGACTAATACGGGATCATTTGCGGACCCTTTCGGCATCATTTCTGGATAGTTGTCGGGATCCCGTCACGGTCATTTCGGGACTATTAGGGGATCATTTGAGGACCTTTCCGGCATCATTTCTGTATTGTTTTCGGAATCCTTTCGGGATCCCGTCAGGGTCATTTTGGGACTTTTTTGGGGCTAATACGGGATCATTTGGGGATCCTCTAGGGGTCGTTTCGTGACTTTTTCTGTTTTATTTCGGGATCATTTGGGGACCCTTCCGGCATAATTTCTTGATGGTTTGCCGGATCCATCAGGGTCATTTCGGGACCATTATGGGATCATTTGGGGACCCTTCCGAGATCATTTCTGGATCCGTCCGGGATGCCGTAGGAGCCATTTCGGGATTTTTTGTTACTTTTCCGGGATAGTTTTTGGACCCTTCCGGGATCATTTCTGGATCTGTGCGGGATTCCATCTGGGTCATTTCCGGACTATTTCGGGATCATTTTGGGATCCTTCCGGAATCATTTCTGTATGGTTTTCGCGATCCGTCGTTGATTCCCTCGGAGCCATTTCGGAACCTTTTCTGGAGTATGTCGGGGTCATTTGGGGACTTTTTCGGGATCATTTGGGGCTCTTCCGGCATCATTTCTGGATGGTTTTTGGGATTCGTCCGGGATCCCGTCGGGGTCATTTCGGGACTTTTTCTCGACTAATACGGGATCATTTGCGGACCCTTTCGGCATAATTTCTGGATAGTTGTCGGGATCCGTTCGGGATCCCGTCACGGTCATTTCGGAACTATTAGGGGATCATTTGAGGACCTTTCCGGCATCATTTCTAGATAGTTTTTGCAATCCTTTCGGGATCCCGTCAGGGTCATTTCGGGGCTTTTTCGGGATCATTTAAGGGTGGCTTTCAGAATTCGTCCGGGAACCCGTCAGGGTAATTTCTGGACTTTTCCGAGACTATTTCGGGATCATTTTGGGACCTTCCCAAGATCATTTCTGGATGGATTTCGGGATTTGTCCCGGATGCCCTCAGGGTCATTTTGGGACTATTAGGTGGGCATTTGAGGACCGTTCCGGCATCACTTCTGGATGGTTTTCGGTATCCGTTCAGATTCCCGTCGGAATAATTGCGGGACTTTTTCGGGATCATTGGGGTCCCTTCCAAAATCATTTCTGGATGGTTTTTGGGATTCGTCCGGCATCCCGTCGGGGTCATTTCGGGACTTTTTCTCGACTAATACGGGATCATTTGCGGGCCCTTTCGGTATCATTTCTGGATAGTTGTCGGGATCCGTTCGGGATCCCGTCAGGGTCTTTTCGGAACTATTGGGAGATCATTTGAGGACCTTTCCGGCATCATTTCTGGTCAGTTTTCGGGATCCTTTCCGGGTCCCATCAGGGTTATTTCAGGACTTTTTCGGCATCATTTAAGATTGGTTTTCAGGATTCGTCCGGTATCCGTCAGGGTAATTTCTGGACTTTTCCCAGACTATTTCGGGATAATTTTGGGACCCTCCCAAGATCATTTCTGGATGGATTTCGGGATCTGTCCGGGATGCCGTCAGGGTCATTTTGGGACTATTAAGTGATCATTTGAGGACCTTTTCGGCATCACTTCTGGATGGTTTTCGGTATCCGCTCAGGATCCCGTCGGAATTATTGCGGGACTTTTTCGGGATCATTTGGTGTCCCTTCCGGCATCATTTCTGGCTGGTTTTTGGGATTCGTCCGGCATCCCGTCGGGTTCATTTCGGGACTTTTTCTCGACTAATACGGGATCATTTGCGGGCCCTTTCGGCATCATTTCTAGATAGTTGTCGGGATCCGTTCGGGATCCCGTCAGGGTCTTTTCGGAACTATTAGGTGATCATTTGAGGTCATTTCCGGCATCATTTCTGAATAGTTTTCGGGATCCTTTCGGGGTCCAGTCAGGGTCATTTCGAAACTTTTTCGGGATCATTTAGAGATGACTTTCAGGATTCGTCCGGGAACCGGTCAGGGTAATTTCTGAACTTTTCCGAGACTATTTCGGGATAATTTTGGGACCTTCCCAAGATCATTTCTGGATGGATTTTGGGATCAGTCCGGGATGCCGTCAGGGTCATTTTGGTATTAGGTGATCATTTGAGGACCTTTCCGGCATCACTTCTGGATGGTTATCGGTATCCGATCAGGATCCCCTCGGAATCATTGCGGGACTTTTTCGGGATCATTTGGGGTCCCTCCCAAGATCATTTCTGGATGGATTTCGGGATCTGTCCGGGATCCCGTCAGGGTCATTTAGGGGTGCGTTCGAGATCCCGTCAGGGTCATTTCGGGACTTCTTCGGGAATATATCGGGATCATTTCTGGATGGTTTATGGGATCCGTCCATAACCCCTTAAGGGTCATTTCGGGACTATTAGGTGATCATTTGAGGACCTTTCCGGCATCACTTCTGGATGATTTTCGGTATCCGTTCGGGATCCCGTCGGAATCAATGCGGGACTTTTACGGAATCATTTGGGATTCCTTCCGGCATCATTTCTGGATGGTTTTCGGGAGTTGTCCGGGATCCCGTCGGGGTTATTTCGGGACCTTTTCGGGGCTAATACGGGATCATTTGGGGATCCTCTAGGGGTCGTTTCGTGACTTTTTCTGTATTATTTCGGGATCATTTTGGGACCCTTTCGGCATAATTTCTTGATGGTTTGCCAGAGCCATCAGGGTCCTTTCGGGACCATTTTGGGATCATTTGGGGACCCTTCCGAGATCATTTCTGGATCCGTCCGGGATGCCGTAGGAGCCATTTCGGGATTTTTTGTTACTTTTCCGGGATAGTTTTTGCACCCTTCCGGGATCATTTCTGGATCTGTGCGGGATCCCATCTGGGTCAATTCCGGACTATTTCGGGATCATTTTGGAATCCTTCCGGAATCATTTCTGTATGGTTTTCGCGATCCATCGTGGATCCCCTCGGAGCCATTTCGGAACTTTTTCTGGAGTTAGT